>NW_006408557.1:20652898-20654433 GCF_000296735.1 Chrysochloris asiatica
AATACGATAGGATGAATGTAAAGCTAATGTTCACCCATGGAAACTATCACATAATCCACAATAAATTTTTTTTTTTTTTAAAGTACTCAAAGGTGGAGGGGATTATCATCATTGTAATGAAACAAGGTGTATGATTTGTTTAATGTAAAACTGATGATCTGCCCTATAAACTTTCACTCAATTCACAATTTAAAAAAATAATAATACAGTTCCTTCTATAACAATGTTGACTGTTAACTAGAGTCCCAGTTCCCATGGTTTCCAGAGATGCAGAGACTTGAGAGGCCAAAAGGCCATCAGTTCACATGAATCACAATTAGCCATTCTTGGTGTACTGATCCTATGGCCTCAGAGCTCACAAAAATAACTCCTAAAAATAACTGCTTCAGTTTCTGGTTTTACCTTCATTGCCTCTCTCCACAAAGATCAGGCCTAGTCTATACCTCCATCTTAGCTTCCAGAAATCCATGAATTAACCTCCCTTTTACAGGAATTTCTTCTCCCTAACCCCTTCCTTCCTGCTCTGTAAAGATCAACTCATTCATTTATCCCAGCAAAAACATTTTTAGAACCTACAATGTTCCAGGAACTCTTCTAAGCCCTGAAATTATAGACATATATTCATTGAACTTATATTCAATAGTGGGGCAGATAAAATTGTGTATAACTAAATAAAACTATATATAGTATCCACCACTTGTCTGTCAGTTTATTGTACTGTGGTGGATTGTGAGTTGCTGTGATTCTGAAAGCTATGCCACAAGTATTTTAAATACCAGCAGGGTCACCCATGGTGGACAGGTTTCAGATGACCTTCCAGAGGAAGACAGACTAAGAAGAAGGAATGACGAAATACTTCCTAATATTTAGTCACTGAAAATCTTACAAACAGCAGAGAAACACTGTCAGATATAGTGCCGGAAATTAGCCCCTCAGGTTGGAAGGCACTCAAAATGCGACTGGGGAAGAGCTGCCTCCTCAAAGTAGAGTTGACTGTGATGATGTGAATGGAGTAAAGCCCTTGGGAGTAAACCCACGGGACCTCCATTTGCTGATGGAGCACAACTCAAAATCAAGAGAAAGACCTGTAAACATCCATTAATAATCGGAACATGGAATGTATGAAGTATGAATCTAAGAAAATTAGAAATTTTCAAAAATGAATTGGTGGGCACATGACATGAACAGACACTTCACCAATGAGAAGATCCAGGCAGCCAACAAACATATGAAGAAATGTTCACGATCACTAGCCATTGTTGTTACTGTTGTCAAGTGCCATCAAGTCTATTCCAACCCATAGTAACCCTGTATAGGGTTTCCAAGGAGCAGCTGGTGAGCTTGAACCACCAACCTTGCAGTTCAAACAGCTTTACAGTCTGGTGCATTAGCCCAAAGATGTAAATCAAAACAACAATGAGTTATCCTCTCACACCAGCAGTAACAGCAAAGATCAAAAAAGTAGAGGACAATAAATGCTGGCAAGGATGTGGAGAGACTGGGACGCTCCTGCATTGCTGGTGGGATTGCAAAAT
>NW_006408557.1:20669724-20670755 GCF_000296735.1 Chrysochloris asiatica
TTGCAGTTCAAACTGACCTTGCAGTCCAGTGAATTATTCTGCAGCACCAGAAGGTCAGTGAAAAAGAGGAAGGCTCCTAATGAGATGGATTGACAATGGGCTCAAACACAGCAATAATTGTGAGGACGGCACAGGACTAAACAGTGTTTCATTCTGTTGTACATAGGATTACTATGCACATCAACCCAATGGCACTTAACAACAACAACAGCATTCCTTCTCATCACAGTACATTCCAGAAACCCAAAGAGTACTAGGAATGTTTCTTTTATTTTATAAAATGTACATTTGGACCCCATTTTTATGTTGGGACAAATAGTTGTAGAACACAACATATAAACATAAAAATAGCTATGGTGGGAAAAAAATAGCTATGGTGAGAATTAAGATTTGTTCATAATCTGTATTTGCTTAAATATTAAAAATATAAATGAATTAGCATTAGTATGCCATTTGACTATTATTCTCCTGTTTGTCTAGAGCTGTGAAAATATTTTTAAAAATACCTCTTACTATGATGTGTAAAATTTAAAAAAATAAAATAATGTTGTCCAGAAAGTGGGGAAATTGAAACCATTATTGATAAGAATGCAAAATAGTACAACCGTTGTGGGAAAGCAGTACGGGCAGGTCCTCAGAAAACCTGTATCCTGAGCTTTTCCTGTTACTTCTAAATTAATTCTGATGCTGAATTGTAACCTGTTACTTCCATAATAGGAATCTCGGTGTGGCGCTGTGGGTTAACGCACTGGTCTGCAAAGTTGTTTGAACTAAAGGTTCAAGCTCACTAGCTGCTCCCCGGAATCCCTATACAGGGTCTCTATGAGTTGTAACTGACTCAATGGCACTTAACAACAACAACAACTTCCCTAATAAAGTATCTGATTGTGAGTATGGTCTCTGAGTTCTGTGTGACCGTTACAAGAAATTATCAAACCCAGCAGAGAAGTGAAGAATGCCATGAGAGAGGCAGCTTACGTCTGAATTGGTAGAAAGGGTTAGAGGACAGGGAGGCAGCAACATGGCAGACT
>NW_006408557.1:20673292-20680888 GCF_000296735.1 Chrysochloris asiatica
GACAGGTTTCAGATGAGCTTCCAGACGAAGACAGACTAAGAAGAAGGAGTGACGAACTACTTCCAAATATTTAGTCACTGAAGACCTTATGAACAGTAGAGAAACACTGTCAGATATAGTACTAGAAAATGAGCCCCTCAGGTTGGAAGGAACTCAAAATGCGACTGAGAAAGAGCTGCCTCCTCAAAGTAGAGTTGACCATGATGATGCAAATGGAGTAAGGCCTTTGGGAGTAAAGACCACGGGACCTTCATTTGCTGATGGGGTACAACTCAAAATTAAGAGAAATTGCTATAAACATCCATTAATAATCAGAACATGGAGTGTACAAAGTATGAATCTATGAAAATTGGAAATTGTCAAAAAAAATTTTTTTTGCCCATAGAATCCTTCATTATTACAAGTTAAGGCTTGAATTTTTTCTTCAGTTCACTCATCTGAGTAATGCTGAGCATGTTCTTCCCTTTTGGTATTCTAACTCCAAGTCTTTACACATTTCATTATAATATCTGAAATTTTCTTCTCAAGCTGGCCTTTGAAATTTTCTGTTCAGCTCTTGTATTTCTTCACTACTTCCATTTGCTTTAGCTGGAGAGCACATTTCAGAGTCTTTTCCTTCTTTCTTGTCTTCTTAATGACTTTTGCTTTCCTCTTGTATGATGTTCTTGATGTCATTCCACAACTCTTCTGACCTTCTGTCTTTAATGTCTAATGCATCAAATCTGTTCTTGAAATGGTCTCTAAATTCAGGTGGGGTATATTCAAGGTCATATTTTTACTCTTGTGGACTTGTTTTCATCTTCTTCATCTTCAGCCTAAACTTGCTGGCCTTGTTTTGGCTGCTGATATGCAACTTTTCCACCATCTTTTTCCACAAATGTAGTCCATTTGACTTCTGTGTATTCCGTATTGTGAGGTCCATGTACACAGTCATTTTTTATGTTGTTTAAAAATGGTATTTATAATTAAGAAATCATTGGTCTTCTAAAATTCTATCATGTGATCTCCAACATCATTTCTATCACCATTTTCTAACTACTGATCTTTACTCTGTGTTTCCAATCTTTGCATTCCAATTGCCAGAAATTATCAATACATTATTGATTGCATGTTTGATCAATTTTAGATTGAAGAAGTTAGTAGAATTCTTCAATTGCATGATCACTGGCTTTAGGGTTGGTATGTACATTTGAATAATAGTGGTATTAACTGGTCTTCCTTGTAGGTGTATGGATGTTATCCTATCACAGACAGCATTGTATTTCAAGACAGATCTTGATATGTTTTTGATGATGAATGCGATGCAATGAATTCAATTTGTCATTCCCGGCATTCCCATGGATTGCCAGATTCAAAGTGGCCAATATCAGTCCATTTCTGCTCACTAATGCCTAGGATGTCAGTGTTTATGCATTCCATTTCATTTTTTACAATTTCCAACTTTCCTAGATTCATACTTCATACATTCCATGTTCCGATTATTAATGTTTGCAGCTGTTTCTCTTCATTTTGGGTTGTGCCCCATCAGCAAATGAAAGTCCCAAAGGCTTTACTCAATTTTTATCATCACAGTCAACTCTACTTTGAGGAGGCAGCTCTTCCCCAGTCGTATTTGAGTGCCTTTCAACCTGAGGGGCTCATCTTCCTTCACTGTATCTGACAATATTCTGGTGCTCTTCATCATGTTTCAATATTCAATATTCAGGTGCTATCTGACAGTGTTCCACTGCTATTCACAAGGTTTTCAGTGACTATATTATTTGGAAGTCTCTCCTTCCTAGTTGATCTTTATCTGGAAGTTCAGCTGAAACCTGTCCACCATTGGTGACCCTCCTGGTATTTAAAATAATTGTGGCATAGCTTCCAGAATCACAACACCACACAAGCCACCACAGTATGACAAACTGACAGACAGTGGTGGACACACCATATTCACACCAAAAAATTCCAGTTGTAGCATACAATCAAAACCATTAGAAATATATAAATATGTTAGAATAGAATATAACTCAGGGTAGTTGTTGTTGTTGTTAATTGTTGTCGAGTCAGTTTCAACTCAAAGTGATTTTGTGTAGGATCTCTGAGGAGTAACTGGTATGGTTGAACCACCAACCTTTCGAATAGCCATCATCCCAACGATTATCCTACAGTGCTACACCAGGACTCCCAGAGTAGATAATAATGCCTTTAAAAACCAAAATTCAGAAGTAATAGAGAAAATATTCAGTTTCAACAGAAAACAAAATATCTGTACCCAAAAAAAAAAAAAAAAAAAAAGGCTTGATAATGTGGGACCCAAGAAGAAAACTCCATTTTCTACTTAGGCTAAAGCACATCTCCCTGTTTCAGGAATGTGCCTGGTCAGTTAGTACCAGATGGAGATGACCCCCTTCCCCTATGAGCCATAGAAGTAGAGCTAAACTCTCCTGACAAACCCAAGGCTAGATAATGTATGTCTTCCTTACCCTAATTAAACTGTCCTAGCATAACAAACGCCTTCCTTACCCTAATGAAGCTATCCTAGCTATAGGTAATGGCCAATCGAATTGTGTAATCTCGTACCTTACTAAGTGTAAACCAATCCTAGAGAAGTTAGGTAGAAGACCCCCGAATCTGTTTGTAAAAATCTATAAAAACCCTGCTATCAGAGAGCTCGGGGCTCTATCCCTATTCCGCTGGGTCGGTTAAGGGTAGAGACCTGGCTCGAGCTTGAATAAAGCAACCCTTGTGCACTTGCATCGGCTTCTGCATCGACTCCTCAGGTGGCTTTTGGGGACCCTGAACACTGGGCATAATAATAATTACAATAGAATAGCTAAAGTACTTTGGCTATGAAAGACAAGTTTACAGCCCACTAATTCTCCTACTGAAAATAAGAAAATATGAGTGGAAATAATACACATCTGTGTGAAGGCTTCAGCGAACTGTTAAGGAAAGGCATATACTGAAAGATACTTATGGTGTCTATATGAGTAAACATCCTTTTGTTGTTTCAAAACAGAAATCATCCACAAAGAAAACACATTTATGTTGGATATATCTAACCAATAAGTAAGAAGAGACATTTTTTACTAAAGTACAAGAGTCTATATGGATAATTCCAGATAATTGGAATTCCAACTGGTTTGGGATTACACAAGTGTCTATGCAAATTGTATTATATTAAATGTTATGTTTTCTTAATATTTATTGCAACAGTGCAAAAGTTTTCTGCTCATTGTCCCAAAACAATAAAACTTGTATTTCACTATTTTTGCTATTATTATATAATTTTATCTAACTTGCTCTGGCACTTATATATGCAGTTTTCCCTCCTGGGGAGCTACAAGGGCATATTCTGGTAGCGTAGTGGTTATGCATCGGGCTGCTAACCTCAAGGTCAACTATTCGAAACTACCAGCAGTTCCATGGGAGAAAATGAGGCTTTCTGCCTCATTACACAGGGTCGCTCTGAGTCAACTCCATGGCATACTACCACCACCACTGGCAGTCCATGCTACCTTCAATAATGGAGTCCTGGTGTGGCACTATTGGTTAGTTAATACACTAGACCATAAAATCAGTCTGAACAGCAAGGCTGGTGGTTCAAGCTCACCAGCTGCTCTTTGGAAACTTTATACAAGGTCACTCTGGGTCAGAACCAACTTAATGGTACTTAACAACATAACAACATTCTTTACCTTCACCCCATAATTACCTATGCATATTTTCAGTGGCATGCTAAAGACACAGTGCACTCTTAGCTAAAGGGATTAGGGGAAGTAGCTCCCTAAGGCTTTGCTCTCTGGACCATGGCAAATGAGCACAGATAGGAGTAGTTGCAGATCATGCTACGCCTGGAGGGAAGGTCCATTAACTAGGACTGGGAGAAATAAGTCACAGGTACAAGGAGTTTGAGATCTATTTGCCCAGTCAAAAGATTATTAGAGACTCCCTGAAGAGTTTGCTGTACTTTCTACTTCCAGCCACGTTTGATCATTGAAATCACTCTAGAATTATATTTAAATAAAGAACTAGCCTTGTGTCTCATCTGAACCACAAAACATAAAAAACTATTTGCATGACTAGTTACTTAATTTTGCCAAGGATGGTAATTAGGTAATTAGGAGAGAAGTCAATTTATTATGCAAAACAAATGTGTTCAGGTGTTAGGGCTTAGTTATCTTGAAGAAACTAGGCTGAGAAAGACTGGTAGATGAATGCAAAGTTGACCTAGCGTCAGAAAATCAGTGAATTAATACACAATATTAACATAATAAAATCAAACCCATTACCATTAAGTCCATTTGAACTCATGGCGGCCCACGTGTTAGAGTATAACTGCTCCATTGCGTGTCCTTGGCTGTCATCTTTACAGAAATGGATTGCTAGGTCTTTCTTCTATGGTACTGCTGAGGTGGAGTGGAACTGCCAACTTTTAGGTTAGCATCTGATCACAAGCCACTTGTACTACTCAGGGACTTATCAATAAAATAAAAGACAAAAATCACACAATCATCTCAATAGATACAGAAAAAGTAGTTGCACAAGAACAAGCTCAATACATACACCAGTGTCTATTTTGTTGATGAAGTTTTCAGCTTCTCTTTTGGTATCTTCTTTATGTGTCTCTTCTTCAGCAGTATCTTCCAGAGCACTTACAATCTTAGTATAGTATTGCAGGACCACACCTGTTGCTACAGCATGTACTGCCCAACGTGTATTAGAAAGACATTTCAATACTAGATCATTGCCTAAATGTATTTTTTAAACTGCCCTTTGGTGAGTGTTGTTGCTGTTAAGTGCCACTGAGTCAGTTTGACTCATTATGACCCTGTATAAGGTTTCCATGGAGCAGCTGGTGGGTCTGAACTGCCAACATTTCGATTCAAACCAACCTTGTGGTCCAGTGCATTATCCTGCAGCGCCGCCCCAGGATGGTGGCAAAAATGTGTAGAATAACTGAACAGTAGGAAAAAACCAACTGCTTCCAGATCTACTGCACTGCATCCCACAAGACTATGTGAATGCTCTGTAAACCTTCACTTGATTCACAATAAAAAGCTTTAAAAAAATTTTTTTCTTTAAAGAATCAGTGAATGCACAGCACATGGTATGAAAATGGCATATTCAATACATCTTAAATGTTTCTGTTTTTATTTCTGTTTCTGTATCTGTTCTATTTCTCCCTGACAAATTGGCATTATAGCTCCCCGACATATTGGCAACATTGTCATAGGACTGGCCTCTGTACTTACAAAAATCAGTTTTGTAAACGTCACATAAATAGTGAAGTATTTGATTTACAGTTTCTTCAGTTGGTATGACTTTTTAAGCTGGTAAATGTGGTCAATCACTTAACAGATTTCCCATCTGTGAAAGATACATATTTTAAAACAATACTTAGCTGTTCTGTATGAGAAAGATGAAAAGTGGAATCTACAGACAAACTGAAATGTTGAGCTATACTTTTTCAATGAAAATAATTGGTCTAACATTATCACTTATTAAGTTTATTAAGTCTTCACACATTATTTTAGACACAGTCAATGGGTCATCCCTTCCTGTGTTACCGTATTTTAAGATGTGACCTGTTATCTAATACTGGTGTTCTTCATTAAATTGTGTTTTCAGTTCATGAGGTAAGTGAAACTATGTTTTTGGTTTAACAATGGCAGGATACAATCTCTGTGAATTGAATTGCTTTCAGGTTTATCAATCATATTCTAGTTGTGTCATGGCTAAATTCACCCATAGAAAATCAAGAATTAAATTATTAAGGATTGAATTGTTTGCAAACTAAACAATAGACGTAGCAAACTGGCGGAGAATACAATAGTCACTCTCTCTTGTCATTTTTACCATTAGCTTTGCACACCATATATATATATATGCTAGCCTGTTTGTTTGTCATCCAAAACTTGTCAACATGAATTTTCAAATGATCCACTGTGATGCTGGCAATCATGTGGCCCTCTTTCGATCCAATCATTTGCATCATTTAAAGAAAAATTATTCCACAAAGCAGGATCTACATTTCTATTATTTATGGGGCCTGCCGATGCAATAATTTCAGATTCTAAAGTAGTTTCACTTTCTACAGCATTCTCATTTGTTTTACTATAGCAAGGAATAGATGCAGAGTTTGGAACAAATTCTATTACATCCATATTTCTATTAATAATATCAGCACTCTGGCATTAGTACAATGATTTGCAGCCATTAAATTTGAGCTTTCAACAGAGGTCTCTCGTGAAGGAAAGACAAGACTTTCTGTTCCTATAAAGATTCGTTATATTTTTTAAAAGAAGTTAAGTTTGGAATTGTCTTTGTTGTTATGTGCTGTGGAGTCAGTTCCGACTCATAGCGACCCCATACAGGGTTTCCAAGGCTGTAAATCTTTACGGAAGCAGAAAGCCTCATCTTTCTCCCACAGAACAACTGGTATTTTCAAACTGCTGACGGTGTGATTAGCAGCCCAACTCGTAACCATTACGCTACCAGAGTGCCTTGTTGTTGTTGTTGTTGTTAAGTGCCGTTGAGTCGGTTCCGACCCATAACGACCCTGTACAGGGTTTCCGAGGGTGTAAATCTTTACGGGAGTAGAAAGCCTCATCTTTCTCCCACGGAGCGGCTGGTAGTTTCAAACCGCTGACCTTAAGGTTCGCAGCCCGATTCGTAACCACTACGCTACCAGAGCACCAGAGTGCCTTAGGGACTCACAAATCCTATTTTTTACCCACTGTTCATTTTTGCTTTCATGCTCCATTTAATTGTTCTTTCATTTTACCTGGATATAAATTTTTTTTTTAATTTGGTTCTACCAGAGCAAGTAAATTTGAATAATTAAAAATAAGTAAAATTTACTCTGATTTGAATGTTAACACAAAAATTTGAATTTGAAAAACTAGTAAGTAAAAACATTTGATTTGAAACATGTAATCTTGTTCTTCAGATCTGAGATTGTCAAAAGAAATAGTATTTACAAGGCAGCAGAAATAATCACATTCATTTGTCATACAATGTTTGTTGGCAAGGCCTTGCAGATCTCCACAAGTGTTTTTCATTTTGAAATAATACTTTAAAGTTGACATACTCACTTCCCATCCTTTGAAGCTATGTCTTCACAGTTCATTGGACTACTGCTGATACTCAGTGGGGGTGAGAGCAATCACAAAGAGTCTGATACAAACACAGGGTATGCTCTATCTGAAGACCCATTTTGGTTAACTTTGCTCAGGTCAAAACCAGATACATTATGAGTCGTATAATTATGATGTCACTGACATAGTCTCTTACATGGTCAACAAGAGAGAACTGAATGTGAACTCAGAAATTAAAAGAAAAATAATATAATGTTATCATGTACAAAATTTATAAAATGTACACTGAGTTTCTCTGTGAATTGTTTAACTCCCATATTCAGAAATATGTACATAACTGATGTAATAATAATATCGCTTCTCAGTGAGCAAGTTTGTTTTGCAAGTCATAACAATATCAAACAATTTCTTAAAAGAAAATCTGAAGGGAAATGGAAAACAAAGTACATTTATTTCATTCTTCTTACTTAAATATTTACCAAGGCCTAGTAATGTAGTTAAGGAGCTCTGGTAG
>NW_006408557.1:20681543-20686792 GCF_000296735.1 Chrysochloris asiatica
ATTATTTTTAGACATTTGCTGCATTCTTATTATATTAAATTATTAACTATGTCACTATTACATTGCATTATGGTAGACTGCATTCACATGTATGCCAAACATATCTTAAAGTTATAAAAAATGTTGTTTACAAAACTTGAGACAGAACTCTATGTAAATGCTGTGAGTAAGTTAATTGCAATGGTTGACATTTAAGTTCCCTCACTTTTGTACATCATCTGGGACTGGAGTTACCATTCATTGTTTTCCAGGACACATAAAATAGCATACCTGTGAGTTTCATGGCTGCAGTAGTGGATCAGCAGACATGGATGTGTAAAACAATTTTTTCAGACATTGTCTATTATCCTTCTGCTATCTATTAATAAAATTTTTCCTTGCCAGTAACCGCTCATGTTGGGTCCAGTTGCATATGGGGTAAATGTAACAAGAGTTAGACTCTATAGCCCACTCTCACCGCTTGTTTATTAAAAAGAAATAATATACTCTCAAGATACTCAACAACAGACTTAATTATATGCAAGAGGACCATAGGACACAGATATCAACAAAGGTATTGAAATGACAGGGACCTCATAGCTTAAAAATCTTGTGTGTGGGCATCTTCATGACCTTGTTGTTGTTTGTTGTTGTTAAGTGCCTTCATGACCTTATGGGAATGTTATTTCCAGCCAGTACATTCTAACACACTGATATCAATTTCACTGAGTGCCTTGCCAGTTCCCTTCCACTTTTGCGCTAGCGTTTCCTTGTGTCCTGTCTGCTTTGGCATTTATGAGTCTTTGCTTTGAATAACTGGTGCCCACATTTTGTTGCTGCCCTTAAGCACATGCTTACATTGCTTATTGGTTTGTCCATCTCTGTCTGAGATACTCTTCAAACCTTGAACTGAAACTAACCCCTGAGATCACCTTGTAGCTAAATAACAAATTGACTCACAATATAAAGAAAATCACCTGT
Organism: Chrysochloris asiatica; assembly: GCF_000296735.1. Taxonomy (NCBI): domain Eukaryota; kingdom Metazoa; phylum Chordata; class Mammalia; order Afrosoricida; family Chrysochloridae; genus Chrysochloris; species Chrysochloris asiatica. Next base: position 20,682,504 of record NW_006408557.1, read on the forward strand.
GAGTACTATGCTCCTTTACAAAATCATCTATATAAGACCAAGTGGCCAACAATTACTTTATAATACAGATGAGAATTTATGGGGACAGGAAAACTAGATTAATGGAAACAGATCAGTCAACAATTTTACATTGCTGAATGGGAACCTAAACTGTTTTGTAAAATTTCACCAAAATCACAATAAAAAAAATTTTTTTTAATAGAATAAATTTGAGATAAAGGGATTAATAAGTGGACCGAGCGCTTACTGGGAGAAAAAACTGAAACAGAAGCAAGAGTTGAGGTTTCCAGCATGTCCCGTAACAACCATTATGAATGGAAGTGAATGGAGAGACAGACAAGAGACCGCTCCCATTACAAAAACCTGCTAACAATTTGTAGGTGCGAGGTTTGGGGGGCGGGGTGGGGGGGCGGTTCTGCTATTTATTTTTTTTTTTCTTTTACCTTCTTTTCTTCTTCTAATTTTACTCATTTCCTCTCTGGTGACCAGAGGTGAGACCAGTGCTAATAGACCCACCCAGGGAAGATTCTGTGGTATGCAAAGGGTTCTGCAGCACGTGGATCACCAGGGGAACAATTGAAGTGGGAAGTGACAACAGTAAGAGCCTGACCTGGAGTCTCTTCCAAACCGAGACAGGCCAGCTCTGCTGCTTCTCAGTAGGAGAAACAGCGGAAAGGACATAAAGAGAGGGAGGAAAAACCTGGTGTTAGATTAGGTAGGCACAGCAGGAACATGGCGAAATTTCTCAGGGAGCTTTGAAGGCAAGAGTCCACTAGGTGGCAGTAGAGAATTACTCCCTTTTTATTCCTTATTCTTTTTTCCGCCTGGGTTTTTATGACTTTAATTTTTAGTCTTGTTCTTTGTCCCTCCCTCTATCTTTTGGGAGTGCTTTCTCTCCTTCCCTCACCAGAAAGGAGATATCAACTGTGGCCATTATAACCAAGCTACAATTGCACTATCTAAAAAGGGCCACCAATTGGGCAAGAATTGATACTAGCTGCTGTACACACATGAAGTCCTGGTGTGGCACTGTAGGTTAATGTGCTGGACAGCAAAGTCAGTTTGATCCAAAAGGTCGGTGATTCAAGTTCACCAGTTGTTCTCTGGAAACCCTATACAGGGTCACTATGGGTTGGAACTGACTTGGGGGCACTTAACAACAACAAGCTATACACCACAGCAGCATCTACAACCAACATCTGCTATAAACACTCTGAATGGAGCTGTATAAGCAGTGAACAGATAAGCCCACTCCTGATCACACCTACCAGGAGGTGATTGTAGAGTGCTTAAGAATATACCAACATGCATTGATCTATTCAAGATAAATAAAACAGCACCACAACGCATAAATAACAGCAGAAATTTTCAGCTTACATATAGAAACAAGATGGACTAGCTCAAGCAAACAACCAAGAGGAAGAGCTAGAAATTGCTTTGGCGGGAAAAGAGGCTTTGGAATTACCTGAAAAGGAATACCGGAGAATGATATTGAGGTGCATTCAAATGTTCCAGAGAAAGGTGGAGGAAAATAAGGAAGAAATCAGGAAAACACTACCGGAACAATCAAACAAAATAGATATAGCATTGGAGACAACACAAAACCCTGAACAAAACAGGTCCCAATGATCAATACTAAAATATCAGAAATGGACAAAACACTGAAAGAGCAATGAAATAGAATTGAAGGCATGGAGCTTGAAGAAAAATCTCTCAATAATGCTAAGATAGAAAAACAAGCAGAAAAAAATTGAAGAAAGCCTAAGATTCATCTGGGACAACATGAAGAGGAATAACCTACAGGTGATTGGAATTCTGAAACAGGAAGAGACAAAGAAAACCAAAGAAAAGAAAGTTGAAGAACTGCAGGAAGAAAATTTCCCTAACATCTTGAAGTATGAGAAGATGAGCATTCAAGAAACTAAATGAACCCCACACAGGATATACCCCAAAAGAAAATCACCAAGACATATCATAGTCAAATTCTTCAAAATCAAAGACAAAGAAAGAATTCTGAAAGCAGATAGGGAAAAAGAAACATTACCCACAAAGGAAAGCCAATAAGATTAAATTCTGATTTCTCAGTAGAAACCATGCAAGCAAGAAAGAATAGAGAGACATATACAAAACTCTGAAAGAAAGAAAAATTGCCAACCAAAAATCATATACACAGCAAAGCTGTCAATCAAATATGACAATGAAACAAGAACTTTTCAGGATAAACAGAAGTTAAGGGATTTTGTAAAAGCCAAGCCATTGCTTCAAAATATACTAAAGGGAGTTCTTTGGACTGAGAACCAACAAGAGCAGACAACAACCAGAAACTGACATACGTGGCAACACCACCCAGAACTCAGTACAGAGAAGAACAAAACTATAAGAAATTAGGGGTTATAGGATATCAGCCTATGATCAGGACAACTACAAAGTGAAAGAAGGGGAAAGTACAGTAACAGAGAGCCAGGTGGTGAGGAGGACAGGTAGATTTCAGGATAAAATAGAATGTTCTAAAATGAGGAAGAAATTAATAAAGTACAGGGAAGCCCCCAAAGAAACATAGTACATCAAAAAAAGGAAAGGGAAATCCCAAGATGATTTTGGAAACATTAAAACTATGAATAAAATGACAATAAAAAAACAAAACAAAAAGTAAACTCAGCACAGAAAAGCATGCAGAACAAAGAAACCAGCAGCAACACAAAAAACAAACAGCATAATGACAGCCATTGATCCATATCTATCAATAATTATAAGCAGCTCTGGAAGTATAGTGGTTATGAATCAGGATGCTAACCTCAGGGTCAGAAGTTCGAAACTACCAGCTGTTCCACAGGAGAAAGATGGAGCTTTCTGTTCCTGTAAAGATTTATAGCCTCGGAAACCCTGTACAGAATTGCTATGCGTCAGAACCAACTCCACAGCACATATCCACCACCACCACCATCGATAATTACACCGAATGCCAATGGATTAAATGCACCAGTCAAGAGTGAGAATAGCATGATGGATAAGAAAACAAGATCTTTCAATATGCTGTCAACAAGAGACACACCTTACACATAGAGACAAAAATAGACTAAAAATTAAAGGATGAAAAAAATAAATCAAGCTAACTACAATAAAATACAAGAGGAATGACAATATTTATCACAGATAAAATAAACTTTAAGGCAAAATCCAGCATAAGAAACAAAGAAGGACATTATCTCATGATTAAATGTCAATTGAAAAAGAGGCCATAGCCATAGTAAATAGCTACACTCCCAATGAAAGAGACTCAAAATACATAAATCAAACCCTAATGAATTGAAAAGAGAAATAGAGAAGTCTACAATAATAGTGGGAAATTTTAATGCACCACTTTCAAAAAAGGGCAGAACAACCAGAAAGAAACTCAACAAAGACACAGAGGAACTAAATAACACAATCTACCAACTTGACCTCATAGATTTGTACAGAGCATTCAACCCCAAAACAGCACAATACACATTCTTTTCCAATGCACATAGAACACTCTTCAGAACAGATCATGTGTTACATCACAAAACAAGTCTCAATAAAATTTAAGAACATCAAAATACTGCAAAACATCTCAGATCACAATGCTATAAAATTAGAAATCAGTAATAAGAAGATCAAAGAAATAAAATCAAATACATGGAAATTGAATAACACCCTGCCTAAAAGCTAATAGAACAAACAAAAAGTGAAATTAAAAAATTCCTAGAAACAAATAAGAATGAAAACCTAATATAACAAAACCTTTGGGACACCGCAAAAGCAACACTGAGAGGACAATTTATAGCAATAAATGCACATATCAAAAAACAGAAGAATGAACCAAAATCAACACATTAACACATAATCTAATATAATTAGATTTTTAAAAAGCAAACACAGCAAAGTAAATCTACAGTCACCGGACAAAAAATAATAATAAAGGCTGTTGTTGTTACGTGCCATTGAGTTGGTTTTAACCCATGGTGATCCTGAATAGGGTTTCTGTGGAGTGGCTGAACTTGCAGTTCAAACTGACCTTGTGGCCCAGTGCCACAGCAGAAACAAAAGAGACAGAAAAACTATAGAAAGAATCAACAGGGCAAGAAACTGGTTCTTTGAAAGGATTAATAAAATTGGCAAATCTAACAAAAGAAAAGAGGGAGATGGCACAAATAACACACATAAGAAACCATATGGGTGACATCACAACAGAACAAATGGAAATAAAAAGGAAAATAACAGAATACAGAGAGTTGTACTCAAATAAATTTGAAAACCTAGAGGAAATG
>NW_006408557.1:20687787-20697711 GCF_000296735.1 Chrysochloris asiatica
TATACATGGAAAATCCCAAAGACCAAGTAAAAAAAGCTACTGGAACTCATTGGAAGATTCAGCAAAGTGGCAGAGTACAGATATTGTACAACATACAAAAATATCAGTCGGATTCCTCTCTCTAAATAGAGATGACTATGAAAAGGAAATTAGGAAAACAATACCACTTACAAATGTCAGTAAAAGGATGAAATATTTGGGAGTAAATCTAACCAGAGAAACAAAAGACCTATACAAAGAAAACTACAAAACACTTGGAAAAACAAACCCCCTCATCCAAGATTGAAACTAAAAGGGAACACACAAACAGGCATGTAAACTTGCTGGCGACTTGTGAGCGGAAATGGGGGGAAAGCAGCAATGAATATCTGGGCTAAAGAAGTAGAAAGATCAGTGATTGCCTCGAACTGGGGAGGGGAGGCAGGATTAACTGTAAACAGACATGAGGACTCTTTGGGGAGTTACGAATAGGTTTTGAAATAGATTATTTACTGAAATCATCTAATTATGTAACTTAGAATTCTCAAACTTTTGTTGTATAAATTATATCCCCAAACAACTATTTTAAATAATAATAATGTAGTAGGAATCTATTTAATCCATTAATTCCATTAAGGATATTAGAAATCAGGATAAGAATAATCTCTGGAGTGGAGGGAGGAAGTTAAAGGTGAACTTCCACAGGTTTTCTTCTTGAATTACAATAATAGAAGTACATTTACTTTATGTTAATTCATTAATCTGGGCAATTATGATTTATCAATTTTTATATTAATTATACTTCAATAAAAGGTTAAAATATAACAATTACAAATAAAGTATGAACTGTTGCCATCAAGTGGATTCCAACTGCTAGAAACCCTATAAATAAAGTATACACACACATAGATTTCAATTTTTTTACATACTTCTTTTCTCTACTATTTGATATAAAGTGAATGGTAAAAATTTTAGGATGTTCTGTAAACTTCATGATATCAACATTGTGACGTAGCTAAGAGGGTTAAACAACACTCAGAGATGAATAGGAAGACTGATAAGACTTTTGAGATCCCCCTTCGTAGTGAGAGCAACCATATCTTAATACACTCAAGGGACTTTATACTATGTTAGAATATACTGCTATTCTTACTGCTTGGAATTTTAAACATGAATGGAATGTGTATACGAATTTTGAGTGTTAAAGAGGATGAACTGTAATGGACATCTGAATCCATTCCAAAATCCTCAGAGTTCCTCTCTATAACATAGAGAATTGAAAACTAAAGCTCCGTTTCCTGACACGAGTATAGTTCACAAGCTAGATATGAATTAAGTTGTATCAATTAAATGAAGCCTGTAACAAAAACATAATGTGCTGGACTGTGAGGTCAGTTTGAACCACAAGGTCAGTGGTTCAAACCCACCAGCTGCTCCTCAGAAACCCTGGACAGGTTCACTATCGGTTGGAACCGACAGTAAGGCACATAACAACAACAGCAACATAACGAAAAGCAGAAATACAGCAGAAGTTATCTTCCTGATTGATGTTTCGGCTATGGCAAATATGGGAGTTGGGTCTTTTTGCAACAACATTCTAATGTTTGATCACTATCTATAGGTTTCAGTAGACAGTTAAGATGTGTGTGTGGAAAGGGGAAGAAACGCTGCCCTCAAGTCCATTTCCACTCATAGCAACCCTATAGAAAAAGTAGAACTGATCCATAGGCTGTAAATCTTTATGGAAGCAGACCGCCTCTTTGTTCTCTAGTGGAGCCACTGATGGGTTCAAACCACTGACCTTTAAATTAGCAGCCCAGTGTTTAACCCACTGAGCCACCAGGGTGCTTAGTTGAGGTGGCAGCAGATAATTATCCTGTGATTTGGATTATGCTGACCTTGATGTGTTCTTGAAGACAACAAATCAGTCATGGGTTCCTGACTAGACCTTCCTGATTATGGCAGAAGCGGCAGCTTCTGTGCTGTACCAGTTTCCTGCCATTGTTCTAGAGTCGGTTTCTGGTGATTTTGTAAGCTCCTAATTCTAGGTGTTCTGGTAGCGTAGTGGATTAAGAATCGGGCTGCGAACCGCAAGGTCAGCAGTTCGAAACTACCAACTGTTCCGCGGGAGAAAGATGAGACTTTCTGCTCCCGTAAAGATTTACAGCCTCGGAAACCCTGTACAGGGTCGCTATGAGTCGGAACCACACGGCACATAACCACCACCAATTCTAGGTGTTAGAGTCCTGATATAGCGCTATGCAGGGATGAACACTGGACTGCAAGGTTGATTTGCACCACAAGGTCAGTGGTTCAAACTCACGAGCCACTCCTCAAAAATCCTAGACAGCATCGCTATGAGTCTGAATCAACTCTACAGCACTTAACACAATTCTGCGTGTTAAATTTATTTCCTCTTAAGATAACTAGTGGGCAGCACAGTGGCTCCATACAATAAGTATTGGGTTTCAAAGTATAAGGTCAGCGGTTCAAGCCCACGGGGTCGCTCCACAGGAAAAAGACAAGGCTTTCTACTTCCACAAAGATTTAAAAGCCTCAGAAACCCTATACAGGGTCGCTTTGAGTCAGAACCAACTCAGTGACACTTAACAAGAAAGGTAACTAATGTTTTCTGTTTCCTGCGACTCAATTCTAATTGATACATATTAGCACAATGTAGGGCATGCATGATTCATATTTTTCCAGGCTTATACTTTACTGTTGATGAATTCATCCCATGTTTACATGTAACATACTCATACTTATTTTTTTTATAACTTGCCATCTTTTATTAACTCAAACTTTGAGTTCATAATAACTTTTGTTGTTAAGTGCCATCAACTTGGTTCTGACTCATAGTGACCCTGTATAGAGTTTCCGAGGAGTAGCTGCTGGATTTGAACTGCCGACTGAGCTTCTCCTACAGCGCCACATCAGAACCTCTGCACTTCGATTCATATTGGAATTATCAATGCTTTTACTGCTTTTGGACTAGCAAGAAATAATGGGGTTAATAATGTTATTGTAACACATCTTAAGGCACCAGTAGTCCTGGTGGTACTTTAGGAGTTCAAGGTCAGCAGTTCAAACCCACCAACTGCTTCACAGGAGAAAGACAGGCTTTCTGCCCCCCTAAAGATTTACTGCCTCGGAAACCCTATACAGAGTCACTGTGAGTCAGAATCAACTTGATAGCAGTAGGTTTTAAGATATCAGAGATCAATGAAAATGTAATGTTGTTGTTTTTAGGTGCCATAGTGACCCTTTTAGGGTTTCCTAGGAGCAGATGGTGAGCTTGAGACGCCAACTTTGCGGTTCAAACTGAGTTTACAGTCCAGCGCATTAACCCACAGTGCCGCACCAGGACTCCAATGAAAATATAACAGGATTAATTTATCCCACAGAGCTGCTAATTCTCTCTATTGATACCAAAGTAAGTATACGTGCCTTAGCTTGATTATTTTGTTTTATTCATAGAAATGAAATATTGTAAGTCAGGTCTTCATAAGAGAAACACTTTCATCATTAAAATTTACATAGGGCAGCTTAAAGAAAACAGGAAATGTTTGGGATCATATTATGGTAGCTGCACCTAACAACAACAATGAAATCCTGGAGTGCCAGTGTGGTGCTGGAGGATAAGCACTGGACTAATAACTGCAAGGTTGGCAATTCAAACCTACCAGCCACTCCTTGGAAACCCTATACAGGGTTGCTATGAATCAGAAACAACTTGATGGCATTTAACAACAGTAGAACCCTAGATAGACTTCAACCTCAAGAAAGTGAAAAGCCAGCAAAGTCCTTTGGAACTAAATCAGTAATGGATCCAGTGCTACTCCTCTGTTTCTATAGCAGGATAAACCATCTAATCGGTAGACTTTGTTCTATTGTCCACCCCTGGACTAATCAGCTATGGCCAAGGAATCAGGGCAGCACACAACAAAATTGTCACTTCTAGAGGAATTGGGAATCATTGGAAACTCTTCTGAGTTAGAATTATGCAAAGAGCTTCTTCCCACAGAAGCATTAAAAAAAAAAAAAAGTGCTATGTTTCTCTGTTGACCCTGTATTCATACTGGCTACTAGAAAAATCAGTATAAACAAAACAGAGTTGCTTCCTCCAGGAGTTCAATGTCATAGCTGTTGCTGCTCTTATGAGTCTCATGCCTTGAGGCCCATGTTAGGCATAAGTGAGCTGACAAACAGTGACGCACATCATCCCTACCCTGCTCCAGAATTAAGAAGGAGATGAACAAAGGGTTTATTCTTTCTTTCTTGTCCTATACAAAATACAAAAATATTGCTATAAAATCATAGAAACACTCATTAAACAACAACAACAAAAAAATCTAAATGTAAAGCTATTGTTTCTTTACATATCCTCTATTTAGGTTTATACACTTCTAAAGGCAGTGTTACCATCTTTCTAACTGAAGAATTCTTTACTCTTTGATTTATGCCACATCAAAACTACAATTTTGGCATTTTCAACAGACTCAAATCATGTTCCTTTTAAATGTTCTTTGAGTTTAGGGATCAAAATGAAGTCTGAAGGGGAAAGATCAGTGCTATAGGGTAGATGGGGCAAAGCATCCCAAGAAAACTCTCACAGGGCAGTCTTTCCTACCTTTGAAGATTATGAGCACATATGTTGTCTTCATGGGAAAAAAATTACTTGTTGTAAATTTCCTGACTTTTTTGTCACCAATGCATTTTCAATGTTCTTCAAACTTCTTCCTAATGTCCTGTGTCCATCAAGAAAATCTCTCAAGATTATCCCTTTGGAATCTCAAAAAACAGTTGTCATAGCCTCTGGACTGACCTCGCTGCTTGAAATGTTTGATCCATCTAAAAATTGATGTTTTGTTGGGGGGCAGCATTCCTGTGAATTTGTTGCAAAGCTTCAATGATTTGGGAAGATACTCACTTGAGTCTTGTTAAAAATTTGCAATTAGCCCTGACCTCAAAATCAATTAATTAAATAATACAAAGAGTATCCTTTTTTTTAAAGACACCCTAACAAGACTAAGACAAGTGTATTACTGGGAGAACTTGTCTGCAACTTCTCACAGAGACATATTTAAACACATTTTGTTTGGAATAAACCTGTATATGTATGAACTGAAACACTAATAGCAATACTTTACTTACCCTCGTATATTTTATGTTCTTCCCCAAGATCAGGAGCCGAGAGTTTTGTTGCATTAAAGTGTTCAGGAAAAGCTATTATCAAACAGAATCAAGGAATTCGCAACTGCTTGGAGCAGCACACAAACCTATTATGCTTCACTGCCTATGGCCTAAGGCACAAGAAGACCAATAAAGGTTGGAGCTCAGGAACACCAACCCAGATCTAACACTTTCTCCTTGGCACCCAGCCATGAAGCTCCTTTTTCCCATCTTTGCAAGCCTCATGCTACAGACCCAGGTGAACACAGGTAATGTAGACCCCTAGGTTTAAGAGAGGTCAGTGGAAGCAATTGGGGATTTGGGAGCAAGCACCCAAAGAGATGACTGAATATCTTGCTGATTGCATGAGTATAACAGTACCCTCATGACCCCCCATAAGCTCCTAGCCTTAGACTGTGTCTGATGGAGGCACCCAGGGACTACAGAGAAAAAGGATGCCTTCTAGTGAACTCAGAGACTATGCAACATATTGTCTTCCTGTACATACCTATCATCCTGTGACTCAGCTCAAGTCTACATCATTTTAATTCTATTTCTAGTCTAAAACCGCTCTTAAACAAAGGCTTCCTATCAGTTTGCACCTTAATGTAAGAAGGAAGAAGTCCGAACCTTTATATTCAAGAAGCTATCCTCCTAAAATCCAATTAACAGATCTATGTTCTCTTTTCAACTTTTCCAAAGTTTACAGTTTCACCCACTTCTCTTAGCCTCTGTCTTCCCGAAAACCCCAGAAATAACATAATGGCAGTTATGAATACATTATGGCAAAAAGTCAAACTAGACAATGGGCCACTGGTTTTTGGGAAAGAAGGGAGAAATGTTGGGACTTGCCCCTTAGAATTTTTCTATTTTGTGGAATTGTACATGAACATGCTTTGAAAATGATAAGGAGCTACGTAAATCTGCTGTTATTATGGACATTCAGTTGAATTAAGATGGATGGGAGAAGAGCTTTCTTGATTCAGAAAAGAAGGTAAGACTTTGGGATGAAAAATACATGCTTAGCAGATGACAATGAAGGGGGATTTCTCTGCTGAAGAGGGGATTTAGAGCTAGAAATAGCAATATGGCAGTTATCATAATAAAGATGAAGTTAAGTATATAATAATGAGCACAATCTCTAAGAGACAAAGTGTACCAGACAGGCTGAAGATAAGAGAACACCATGTCCTAGAAGCCACATGTCAAAGAGGGAGAGGACAAGAACCACTGGGGTTAACAAAAGACTGCATTCCTAAAAGTCCTGACGATTCTCTTTTTAAATTTTTTTTTTTATTGTGAATTGAGTGATAGTTATTTTTTTAATTTACATGGGAGAACTTCGGTTTTACACTCATTTCATTGCAATGATTACAATCTCCTCCATGCATCATCATTCAACAGCATTTGCTTCTAGTCCCTCTATTTTTTGCTTTTCTTTTTTGGATGTACACAAAAACATGCAGGAATATATAATTATTTAAACAACTAAAGGGTATATTCTGCAAGCCTGCCTCCTGGCCACCAGCACACAGGTTTTCTCATTCCATGAGTCTAGACTCCTCAGCTGCTCTATCTCTTTTTAAATTCTTGACTATATTAATTTTCTGACCGATTTTACTCTTGTTGGTGTTTTCATGATCATGGGAATGGGATGGTTATGCCCTACAAGTGAGTAAGATGCTAAATTGGGGGGAGGAGGGTAAAAGTCTATCCTTCTTTCATCTATGTGCACTAGATTTTTTAAGTTACTCAGGAAAGGTAAACTAAAAGAGAAATTTATTTTGGATTTTGGAGGGGTACAAAGACTCTCTTTGCCTGCCCAGGTATCCAGGAACATCCCTAAACACTTAACTTAAAACAGTATTACAAACTAAAGTTCTCCCATGTAAACTATCATATAATTCACAATAAAACATTTTTTAAAAAAAAAAATAGTATTACAAACTTCCTCTTACTCTAGCTCTCTCCCTCTGGCAGTTTTAACATTACCTCTGGTTATTAACCTTTACCAAATGTTTCTCTCTTTTCTTTGTGTAGAACTCTTTGCCTTGAAAAAGTGTTTAAAGGGCTTTGGAAAATGCAAGAACCACTGTGCCGTGAGTGAAAAAGAGATAATGATGTGCAAGAAGAAAAAATGTTGTATTGAACCAAAAGCAGCTCAAGTTATAAAAAACTTCATCCAATCCGAAATACTTCACACATCTAATAAAGACTCCCAAGCACTTTTTAAAAAATTCAAGAGTTCTAATGTTAAGATACCAACAGAATATCATATTTCATCTATTCTCCCCCAAATTGTAAGCATCAGTCCTTCTGCCAACACCAGTACCATCGTCATCACAAATGCCACCACTTTGAACTCCATTACCACCATCACTGCTGCTTCTACCAAGAGTGATACCACAAAAAGCAGTAATTCTGCCATTGCCTCCACACCAGCACCACCACCATCACCACCATAGAAAATGTCAAGACTACAACTGGAGCTGGAAGAAGCTGCTAAGCAGGACTTTCACCTAAAATACCAAGTTCTTCTCTGTCTTCTTGGTCTATAAAATGAGACATAGAACTGTGTCCTCTTTCATCAGTTACTCAATAAATACTGTTTAAGTATCTACAATATACATAATGTTATCTTTCTCACAATAGCCTCACAGAGGAAGCAGAGCTGGGGAGGAATGAAATTTTAAGTTTAGATGTCCAAAAGAAAGCAGGCACCAAGCATGATAACTATAGTATGAATTTGGCCCCTGACCTAGACTAGGCTTTTGTAATAAATACTTACTGGTGTTTGCTTTTCTTGGAGCAACAGGAAAGAGTTGGAGATACTGTTTTTTATAGGTTTGGGTGGTCCATATGCAAAATAAAATGTGAAATCAAATGTCTACCTTCTCCATATATAGCCCAATTCATTAATTCATTTAAGGAAATACTACAAGGAAGGAGGAGAGGATAGGATAGGTAGGACTCCCATCTCTGAAGTTATCAATAAGATTCCCAGAGACACAACAAGCAATGGGTTAAAGCAGTGTTTTCTAATACAAACAGAATGCAGATCACAATGTATAAACTACACATGCAATTTTTAATTTTCTAGTAGGCCCAAAAAGAAACAAGCAAGATTAATTTTACTAACATTGCATTTATTACAATAAATTCAAAACATTGTATCAATATGTCATCTATATCAAATTAATTATGAGATATTTTCATTGTTTAAAACCTCTTTTTATTTTACATTTACTGCAAATGTCAATTGGGACTAATCACAATTCAAGTGTTTGATAGCCATATGTGGTGACTGACTACCAGATTGGAAACCATAACATTAGAGAATTCTGAGGGCACAAGTAGCTAGAGGACTGTTAAGCAAAAGGGATACTGCTAATCCAGAGCAGACATCCATAATGGTGAAAATTGTACTATAGAATTTAAGAATATGGAAATTTACATCTGATGCACCCAGATTAGCAATATAATCATAGTATTTTGGAGTTGTGCTGTCTAGAATAAATGACTTATCCATGTAAGAGCATCTATTTATTCATTCATAAATTAGAGATTTAAGCATTATATATTTAGCAATCTTCAGGTCACACTTCTTTTTAATGCCCAAATATAATGGCATGGGCCTCTATTCCAGTTCTTAATATAGTCTTCTGTACTGTATATCAACTTCTTTCATTAAGAAATCACCTCTCCTTAGCTTACTGATTCTCCACACTCTACAGTATCACCCTAAGAGTGAGGATATTCCGGCAATGTTTCACAGTGGTACTAGAGTACAACAGAAAGGAGTTGCAACACAAAGACTAACTTCAACTCCTGCTAGACATGTCTCCACTAAGGAACCCCAAGACCAACCTATAACTATTCGATTACCTATGTGTTATAGCCATTTACCAAACTCTTGAGTGTCCAGCTTATTTTCCAACAGTTGAGGTGCTATCCTCTATATCTATCCACAGAAAGAAGAGAAAGCGTCATTGTCACTAAAATTAAAAACCTTAATTTGATCCCTCATTTCCTGTCATTAATTCTAAGAGGTGAGTACATTCTGTAACAGGAAATGAGGACTCAAGTTAAGGTTTTTAATTTGAAAAGGACATTAGGAAAGAAATACCATTTACAGTGGCCGCCCAAAGGATTAAATATCTGGGAATAAATGTAACCAGAGAAACAAAGGACCTACACAAAGAAAACTACAAAACACTACTACAAGAAACCAAAAGAGACCTATGAAAATGGAAGAATGAACCACGTTCCTGGATAGGAAGACTAACATTGTGAAAATGTCAATACTACCCAAAGCAATTTACACATATAATGCAATCCCAATACAGATTCCAACAACAGTCTTCAAAGACATGGAAAAAACAATTACAAATTTTATATGGAAAGGAAAGAAACCCAGGATAAGCAAAGCACTGCTTAAGAAGAAGAATAAGATTGGAAAACTTTCACTCCCTGATTTCAAACTTTATTACACAGCTACAGTGGTCAAAACAGCTTGGTACTGGTACAATGAAAGACACATCGATCAATGAAACAGAATTGAGAATCCAGAAATTAACCCACCCATATAGAGGCAACGGATTTTTGACAAAGTGCCAAAATATATCGCGTGGGGAGATGATGCAAAAGACCGAAACAAGACCTTTACCTCACACCTTATATAAAAACCAACTCAGGATGGATTAAAGACCTAAATGTGCCCAGAATTATGAAGACCATCAATGAAAAAATAGGGACAAATGTGAGGGCTCTAAT
>NW_006408557.1:20698096-20699494 GCF_000296735.1 Chrysochloris asiatica
AAAAAAAGTAGAGGACAATAAATGCTGGTGAGGATGTGGAGAGACTAGGATGCTCCTGCATTTCTAGTGGGATTGAAAAATGGTCCAACCATTCTGTAAAGCAATATGGCACTTCCTCAGAAGGTTGGGAATAGAAATACCTTATGATCCAGCAATCCCTCTGCTTGGTATTTACCCACAAGAAATACGAACCATAACATGAGTAGATAGATGCACACCAATGTTCACAGCAGCTCTATTTACAATAGCAAAAAGATGGAGACAGCCTAAGTGCCTATCAACTGAAGAATGAATAAACAAACTGTGGTACATACACACAATGAAATATCATGCTACCTTGAAGAACAACAAGGAAGCTGCAAGCCACCACATAACATGGATGAACCATGAGGACATTATGTTGAATGAAATTAGTCCATCACAAAAGGAGAAATACTGCATAAGACCACTATTGTAAAAGACTAAGAAAAATAACCCATACTAAAGCGGGGTGGGGGGGAATCCTTTGCTGCTTACCAGGAAGCAGGAGATGAGATAAGGGGAAGGAGGGGAAGGTGGAACACAGCATAGAGAATAGACACAGGATAGCTTGTGTGCTGGGGAGGGGAGCAATACACAAGAAGGGGGAGGGGAATGGAAGAACAAGGCTGATGGGAAAGCAATTAGACAGGTTTGCATGGGCTTAGTGGGACAGAGGTAAATAATGATGTATACACAACCTTGGAACAACAGGGCTCTGGGATACAGGGATTGTGGCATGGTTAGAATGGACAAAAGGGGGGAAATAATGTTAAGATGCTTGGCTGTCTTTTGAATCTTGGTTTCCTTTTCGTGCCATTATAAAATAGACACTAGAAGGAGAGAAAGAAATAGCCAGAAATATCACCATAGAAAGTTTGTAAGTCCATCTTCTGCCTATAACAGATTGGAATACCTAAAATGGGAATACAACATTCCCAGTGAAGGAGGCTTCCTGTGGAGCCTTTGCATTGCATAAGACCATAGGTGAAATCCTGAACCCAATCCAGAGTCCTCTGAGGTGGGAAATTCCCACTTGAAAGGACAAGCAGACCAGTCTGGAGCGGCTAGAAGACCAGAAGATACTTTTTGAAAGAAAGATCAGTGGGAAAAATACAAAACAATAATGGCAGTCTAACAGATTACTACAAGAATAAGCAAGTTGAGTTTCCAATTAAAACCAAACGGCCACAGCTGGCCCTGAGCTATTTCCAAGTAGAAACAAGTCCTGAACGGGGATTGTGGAGTGGGACAAGCAGACAAAAGAGGAAATAGGCCGAAAATAAAATCCTAAATTACATCAAAACGACCAACAGTGGTATCTTGAAACTTCTCAGGAAGAAGAGTGAAAAGGGAAGCCCATTTCCTGATCACATCTAC
>NW_006408557.1:20701295-20702604 GCF_000296735.1 Chrysochloris asiatica
ATGAAACAAGTTATATGAATTGTTGAATGTGAAACTGATGATGTGCCCTGTAAACTTTCACTCAATCCACAATAAAAACCTTAAATTAAAAAAAAAAAAAAAGAATAAGCAAGTTGCTCGCCCAGGAGACATCAAGGTAAGTGATTGGGTCCCCTCGGGCAAACCCTCAGTGGGAATACACGAGCAGACATACGCTCATATTGGTGACTACATGGGACACCGATAAGGGGGAGTGAGGGAAAAATAGCAATGAAGCTGAGAGCTAAGCCCTACCACGTTCAATAGACTCCTGTGAAACCAGGTGGAGACCTGTTAGGCCAGCAATATGGCAAGACCTGGGGACTCATGGGCCCAGAGTCAGTGACATAGCCAGAGAGGACTAGAGTGGAGAGTGAAGCATCCAGCTGATAAGAAGAGAGGGCATATGTATAAGAACACCCACACTTGCAGATAATACCCGCTTGACCTGGCTTCAATCGCTGGATGAACAGAGCTCAACTAGAAGAAGAAAGAAGAAGAAGAAAAAAAGTAATCTGATACAATTTGATGAACTTGACCTACTCCTTGGATGCAGTAGCACAAAAGAGAGAACAAATCTTTACAATGAGGATCATTCCCACCCCCTCGATACACAGGGTAGACAGGAATGGGCAACTTGGACATTGGCTATCCAAAATGGGGAGGGGGGCCAACAAAGGCAAGAAGTGACTGGCTTACAAGCTTTCAAGAGGAACCTAGATCCAGAGGGTGCGGAGGAAGGTAGAATCTCCACTGAATAGTATCCAATCTGTCTGGTCAGGCTGATGAAAGGAGACAGGGATAGGTCTCTTGTGGTACAATGGTGAATAATTGTTATCAGGACTGACTGTGAGGGTTGGAAATGTAAAGGTAGATGTTGTGTAGCAAAAGGAGGGGAGTGATTGACTTTGCAGTGCAGGAGCATAGGTCCCTGCGACCATCAAGGGAGAGGAGCAGAGTGTGGGACCCTACCCAGAGAAACAGTGATGCCTGAGATGGAGGCAGAGAGGATGATGTGGAGAGATGAAGCAGCTGGGGACTTTAGACCCAGAGAGGGAGAGGGGATGTGTGCTGATGACATGGGGGCAAGCTTGCAGGGTACCCTTTGGTTGGTTGATGATGCATGGAGGGGATTGTAACCATGGCAATGAAACAATATAGAATAGGATGAATATAAAGCTAATGTTCTCCCATGTAAACTATCACATAATTCACAATAAAACATTTTAAATATGTATATATATATATATATATATATATATGGAACTCTAAGGGCATAGTGGTTACAAGT
>NW_006408557.1:20703930-20706058 GCF_000296735.1 Chrysochloris asiatica
TGGAATGCAAATAGGAACCACAGAGAGGAAGTGGGATGCTGTTGTTTCATGGAGGGGATTGTAATCATTGAGATGAAAAACAAAGTGCATGATTTGTTGAATATAAAACTGGTGATCTTGTCACTCAATTCACAATAAAACCTTGTTTTTATTTTTTAAATAATAATTATACATGTATGCCATTGGGCACATAATATCACTTGATACAATTTATAGTAACAGTTACATAATGGGAAGGGAGAAGCGGTATAGGAATGAAGTTTTGTATGTTACTGAAGTTAAATTGGTGTCAATTTAAGGTATTAATAGTGGTGTTCAGTGTCATTAAGTCAGTTCTGACTCACAGAAACCTGTATAGGATTTCTGAGACTGTGGTTCACAATCCAGTACTTATCCTACAGAGCCACTGCACCACAAATTTAAACTAGGCTGTTATAAATTTACAACATTAAAACTATAATTCTCATGATATCCACAAAAAAAAATCTCTTTTACTATCAATACAAAAGGAAAGGAGAAGGAAAACAAAATAATTAAATACAAAAAAATCAACTAAACACAAATGGTGGCAGTATTGGAGGAAATAAGGGACAGTGAAGAGATAAGATACACAAAATGAAAAATGGTAGGAGAGAGTCTTTCCTTATTTTAATCACCTTAAATGTAAATGGATTAAATTCTCCTACCAAAAGACAAAGAGCGGCACAATGGATAAAGAAACACGGTCCATCTATATAGACACATACATAGACACAGATATAGACAAGAGACACACATTAAACCCAAAGATATAAATAGGTTGAAAGTGAAAACATGGGGCAGAAATGTCCATTCAAATAGTAACCAAAAGAGAACTGGAGTGACTATATTGGTATCAGACAAAATAGACTTTAAGTCAAAATCCATTATAAGGGACAACGTTGTTTGTTGTTGTTAAGTGCCATAGAATCTGTTCCAACTCATAGCAACCCTGTATAGGATTTCTGAAAAATGACTGGTAGGTTTGAACTACCAACCTGTGGTTAGCAATCCAATGCTTATTCTACAGAATGATATTCCAGATGATAATTCTGGAACTATGAGCTGCAAAGAAAAGAATAGAGAAGTGAATTGAATACTGATAGGAGAGTTAGCTTAAAAGAGGCAGTGAGAGAAGAGACAGATGGGTGAACTGTCAACTGGATTGACTTAGCATAGCCATCTTGAACTTACATGAGCAGCATTTGATCAAGACAGCAGCCTGACAGCACAGACGTACACCAGTGGCTATTTATTCCCCAAATGCTTCTGGTGACCAAAGGTGTGACCAGTCCTCACTCTCACCCACCCAACGGCACCATCCCTGCTGTGTCAGATGTCAGAGCTTCTCCATTGGGAATTGGGAACCATGTTCACCACCCCCTCATCTGGAGGCACATAAACTCTGCCTCTTTAGAACATGCAGTGCCAGTGCCTGGCCACTCCTGGACGAGACAACCAGGAACTTGCTTAATCAGCTGCACTGTCCTCTGGTTCTGAAAGAATTCTCTCTGGAAACAAAGATTCTGATCTCGGCCACCATTAGGGCCTGCATGAACTAATTACAGGTTAGGTACGCTGACCATAGATAACACCTAAGTCTACAGGAATTCTATCTATGGCCAGGCATGTCACCTTTTCACCCCTCCCCCTTCCCACCTTGTGAACTCCTTGGCTGACAAATGGTGTTAACTCATACCAAGTAACCTGCCCCTCAAAGTTTTCCTCTCTCTGGGTCTGGCCCTTACCCTAGGTTGTTTGGTTTTTTTTCTTTCTTTCTTTTGGTTTTATTGTTGTTGTTGTTTCCTTCTTCTATCTCTCTTCCCTTGTTTTTAATTCTTTCTTTGCTTTCCTTTTTCCTTTCTCTGCTTTCGTTTTTTCTTTCTTTTCTTCTGTTTCTTATCTTTTTTATTCTCTCCTTTTTTTCTCTTGGTTTTTATTTACAATTCTCGTATCTCTTTCTTTTCTTCTTCTTCCTCCCTAATTTTGTTTATTTTGTTTTTTCTTTCTTTTTATTTTCTCTCTTATTTCTCTCTTCCCATTTTATTTTCCATTCCATTTTTTTTTGTCTTTTTAGGTATTATATTCTTTCTTTTTGCAACTGTTTGGG
>NW_006408557.1:20707879-20710715 GCF_000296735.1 Chrysochloris asiatica
TGTGGCTGCTACTTCCAGGAGTGTTGATTGTAGATCCAAACAAAATTAAGTCTTTGACAACTTCAATCTTTTCTCTGTTTATCATGATGCTATTTATTGGTCCAGTTGTGAGGATTTTTGTTTTCTCTACATTGTATTTGAAGTCTTCCTAGGTTTCAGCAAGCAAGGTTGTATCATACGCATATCACAAGTTGTTAATGAATCTTCCTCCAATTCTTATGCTACATTCTTCATATAATCCAGCGTCCTGAATTATTTGCTCAGCATACAGACTGATTAAGTGTAGTGAAAGGATACAACTCTAAAACACATCTTTTATGATTTAAATCATTTAATGGTTCCTTGTTCTGTTAGAAAGACTACCTCTTGGTCTATGTACAGGTTGTCCATGAGTAAAATAAGTGTTCTGGAATACCAGTTCTTCACAATGCTATGCATAGTTTGTCATGATCTATACCATCTGGTCAACATGGTCAACAAAACAACAACTAAACATATTTCTGGTATTCTCTGCTATCAGCCAAGATCTACCTGACATCAACAATACCCTGAATTCTACGTCCTCTTCTGCATCTGGCTTTAATTTCTGACAGTTCTCTTTTGATGTTCTATTATAATAATTTTTTAATTCTCTTTAGCAAACGTTTACTTGCATATATCAATGATATTATTCAATGACTACAACATCCTGTTGTAATGAGTACTAATTTAGATCTTTTCTAATCAGTGGGCAAGGTAGTTAGCTGTATTTCAAATTTCTTGGCATAGATGAGTAAGTGCCTCCAGTGTTGCCTCAGTTAATTGAAACTTGTATCCCATTGATTCCTGGAGACTTGTTTTTCACAAATGCCTTCAATGCACCTTGGAGTTCTTCCTTCAGTACAATAAGGTCCTTGTCATATGCTACCTGTTGAAAGGGTTGAATGTCAATCATTTCTTCTTGGTACAGTAAGTCTGTGTTCCTTCCATCTTCTTTTGATGTTTTCTGCATCATTCAATATTTTGCCCATGGAATTGCTCAATATTACAAGTCAACGTTTGAATTTTTTCTTCAGTTTTTTCAGCTTGAGAAATGCTGAGCATGTTCTTCCCTTTTGGTTTTCTAACTCCAAGTATTTGCACATTTCATTATAATACTTGACTTTGTCTTCTTGAGCTAACCTTTGAAATTTTCTGTTCAGCTCTTTTACTTTCTCATTTCTCCCACCTGCTTTAGCTTCTCTATACTCAAGAGCAAGTTTCAGGGTTTCTTCTGACACCATTTCAGTCTTTTCTTTCTTTCCTGTCATTTTAGTGACTTTCTGATGTCATCCCACAACTGTTCTGGCCTTCGGTCATTAGTGTCTAATGCATTAAATCTGTTCTTGACATGGTCTCTTCATTTAGGATGTATTCAAAGTCATATTTTGGTTTATGTGGACTTGTTTAATTTTCTTCAGCTTGAATCTGAACTTGCATATGAGTAATTAATGGTCTGTTCCACATTCTGCCCCTGGCCTTGTTTTGGCTAATGATATTGAGCTTGTCTGCCGGTTAATGCGGTAAACTACAAAGTGGGTTTGGGCCATTAAGGCTGGCAGTTCCAACTCACCAGCTGCTCCTCAGAAATCCTGTACAGGGACTCTGTACAGGATCACTATGAGTTGGATCCTGACTCGACAGCACTTAGCAACAACAACGAAACCATTTATTCCCAGAGATTAGTCTATTTGATTCCTGTGTATTCCATTTGACGAGGTCCATGTATGCAGTCACCTTTTAGGTTGTTTTAAAAAGTTATTTGCAATAAATAAGTCACTGGTCTTGCAAAATTCTATCTTGCAATCTCCAGCATCATTTCTATCACCAAGGTTATATTTTCCAACTACTATCCTTCTTCTTTCCTTCCAACCTCCACATTCCAATCACCAGTAATTATCAATACATCTTGATTGCATGTTGGATCAATTTAAGACTAAAGAAGTTGGTAGAATCATTGCCTTTAGTAGTCGGTGCATCCATTTGAATTATAGTGGTATTAAAAGGTCTTCTTTGTAAGTGTATGGATAACATCCTATCACAGATAGCATTATACTTCAAGATAGATATTGAAATATTCTTTTTGATGATGAATGCAATTTCATTCCTGTTCAATTTGTCGTTTCTGGCATAATCAACCATACGATTATCAGATTCAAATGGCAATACCAATCCATTTCAGCTCACTAATGCTTAGGAGATTAATCTTTATGTGTCCAATTTCATCTCTAGTCACTTCCAATTTTCCTAGATTCATACTTTGTACATTCATGTTCTGATTATTAATAGATGTTTTCTGTGGTTTCTACTTATTTTGAGTTGTGCTCCATCATCAAATGAAGATCCCGAAAGTTTTGCTCCTTTTGCGTCATATTGTTAACTCTAGTTTGAGGATAGTTTGGTGACAGAAATGATGCTGGAGATTGCATGATAGAATTCTGAAAAGCCAATGATTTGTTCATTTCAAATACCTTCTTTAGACAGCATAAGAGATGATTATACTCATGAACCTCACCAGATGGAATACGTAGAAACCGAACTGACTACATCTGTGGAAAGAGAAAAATCTCCATATTATCAGCCAAAACAAGGCCAGAGGCAGATTGAGGAAGAGAAACAATCAATTACTCATATGCAAATTCAGACTGAAACTGAACAGAATGAAAAGCCAGTCCACAAGAGCCAAAATATGACCTGAATATATCTCACCTGAATTTGGAGATCATCTGAAGAACAGATTTGATACATTAAACACTAAAGACCAAAGACCAGAAGAGTTGTGGGATGACATCAAGAACACCATACAGGAAGAAAGCAA
>NW_006408557.1:20711840-20714675 GCF_000296735.1 Chrysochloris asiatica
GCCTTCAGTATGGATTACATCTCAATGTCAAGAAAACAAAAATCCTCACCACTGGACCAATAAACAACATTCTTATCAATGGAGAAAAGATTGAAGTTGTTAAAGAATTCATTCTTCTTGGGTTAACTACCAACACTCATGGAAGTACCAGTCAAGAAATCAAATGATGTATTGCTTTAGGCAAATTTGCTTCAGAAGACCGTTTTAAAGTGTTGAAGAGCAAAAATGTCAACTTAAGGACTAATGTGTGTGTACCTCACCCAAGCCATGGTATTTTCAATATCCACATATGCATGCGAAAGTTGGACAGTGAATAAGGAAGACCGTAGAAGAATTGATGCTCTTGAATTATGGTGTTGGAGGAGAATATGGAAAGTACCATGGGCTGCCAAAAGAACAAACAGATCTGTGTTGGAAGAAGTTCAACCAGAGTGCTCCTTAGAGGCCAGGATGGCCAAACTTCATCCCTCATACTTTGCACATATTGTAAGGAGGGACCAGTCACTGGAAAAGGATATCATGTTTGGTAAGGAGGAGGGTCAGAGAAAAATAGGAAGACCCTCAGCGAGATGGATTGGCAAAGTGGCAGCATCAGTGGGTTCAAGCATAGCAACATTTTGAAGTTGGTCAAGACTGGGCAGTGTTTCATTCTGTTGCGCATAGGGTCACTATGAGTTGGTGCCGACTCAATAGCACATAACAACAATTGTTTGAGGAGGCAGTTCTTTCCCAGTTATGTCTTGAGTGTCTTCCAACCTGAAGGTCTCGTCTTCCAACACTATACCTGAAATGTTCTGCTGTTATTGAGAATGTTTTCATCTTCTGGTACTGTATCTGACAATATTCTGCTGATAATCATAAGGTTTTCAGTAGTTAACCATTCAGAGGTAGTCTACCTTTCCTTTCTACTTTGTGTTAGTCTGGGAACTGTTGAAACCTCTTCAACATCAACTATGATGTTGGTATTTCAAATAGTTGTGGAATAGCTTCCAGCATCACAGCAACGCTTAAGCCTCAACAGTACAACAAACTGAGGGATGAATGGTGGGCAGTAATGGTAGGGAATTTTAACACACCACTTTTGATGAAGTACAAAACAACTAGGAAGAAACTCAGCAAAGAGACATAAGAACTAAACAACACAATCAATCAACTTGGCACTCTACCCAGTAGCAGCACAATATACATTTTTTTTTCCAGTGCATGTGGAATGTTCTCCAGAGTGGACCATGGGTTCAGCCGCAGGGCAAGTCTCAATACATTTTAAAACATTAAATACAATAAAGCATCTTCTCAGATCATAATGCTATGAAATTATCAATCAATAATAGGAAAATCAAGGAGGAAAAGTCAAATGCATGACACCCTGCTTAAAAACTATAGGGTGTGGCACTCTGGGTTAATGTACTGGACTGCAAGGTTGGTTTGAACCAAAAGGTCATCAGTTCAAACTCACCAGTTGCTCCTTAGGAATCCTTTACAGGGTTTCTGTGAATCAGAACAAACTCGATGGCATTTAACAACAACAACAATAGAAGAAATAAGAAATGAAATTATGGAATTCCTTGGGTCACTTGTGAATGGGGACACAGCAGGAGTGGTGCTCAGAGGGCAATTTATAGCAATAAACACACAAATCAGAAAGGGGGAAAGAACCAAAGTCAGCATCTTAATGCAACTTCTTCAACAATTAGAATAAGAATGCCAAAGAAAGCTTACAACCACCATAAGAAAGAAAGTAGAGGAGTACAAGAAAGAGAAGGTGGAGGAACAGGGGAGAAAGCCAATGGGATGGGACAAGAGGTTGGTTCTTTGAAAGGATTAACAGACTTTCAAAGGAGAAGAAGATGCAAATAACATGAATAGGAAATGAAATAGGTGACATCACAATAGAATCAATGGAAATGAAAAGAATAATACATAAATTATTACATGTTTTGCTGATGTGCGAGCATGTTCAAATTCTGTTTTGTCTAGAACAATGCTCTCCCATTTACAATCAAGAACTAAAACTTTGTTAAGGGAAGTAATAGTTTTAAATAACTTTTCAAAAGCTTTTTTGAGGATGGCTTGTCTTTAATCCAAAAACATAATGAATTTCTAAATGTAATTTATGACTTTGTTTTAATGCTTAAATGAAAGAATGGATAATTTTTTTCTTTGCAAAAAAAAAAAAGGAAAAAGTCAACCTATAGAATGGCAGATCGGTTGCAAAATCCCTCTTTAAAGTGCTAAAGAGCAAAGGTGCACTTGAGGACTAAGGTGCACCTAATCCCAGCCATGGTATTTGCAATCACTTCATATGCATGTGAAAGCTAAACAATGAATGAGGAAGACCAATGAAAGGGAAAAAAACAACCCAGTCCCGCTCATCAACCACCGTCTAGAGACTTTTATTCAGGGTGAGGAAGAGGAAGGTGACCTCTGCCAGAGAGAGAAGGCAGGAGGCAGAAGAGAAGAAGAGGAGATGCCTTTGAAGTACAATGTTGGTGAAGAATACTGAATGTATCATGGACAGACCACCATGGGTATTTTAAATACCCGCTCGGTCACCTTTGGTGAACAGGTTTCAGATGAGCTTCCAGATGAAGACAGACTAGGAAGAAGGAGAGATGAGCTACTTCTGAATATTTAGTCACTGAAAACCTTATGAACAGCAGTAGAACACTGTCAGATAGAGTGCAGGAAGGTGAGGACTATAGCTGAGAGGGAGGCATCCAGCTGATATGAAGTGAGGGGAGACACACAAGAATACCCAAACTTGCAGATTTGACCTAGCCTCAATTACTTGATAATCAGAACTCAACTAGAGGAAGATTTTTTTTTTTTTTTTTT
>NW_006408557.1:20720780-20725403 GCF_000296735.1 Chrysochloris asiatica
ATGTTTTTGGGGAAGCTTGTCTTTTTATTCCCTGGGTTGACTGATATTTATAGTTTTATATTCCCTGAGAGCATAAAATGAGGCAGGAATACCACAAAAGGGGAGACTGTGGAGGCAGAGTAGCCCCAATTTCCCTTTGAAGTGTCCAATCTCCTCCCTGAATATAGGACTCTGACCCATATATCCTATCTATAGTATAGTGGCAAAATAATAGGCCTTTGTTAGCTGCAAAGATGAAGTTGCTGACTGAAAGGAAAAAGTTCCTCAGAGTTTTCACAGAACTTCAAGCAAGAGACAATCTGTCTCCCTTCCACTGTCCTTGCCAAGTCTCAATTTCCCTAATATTCTAAGATTATATCTCAGAAAAAAAGGTAAATCCTCCTACCTGGACCCCTTATGCTGCTTCTAACTTTGGCTTCTCTGTCTTTTCTTTTCCTGTCCAGCCAGTGGAGGTGGGACCAGATGTGGACGGATGACCCCTGGATATTGCAGGGTGAAGTGTAAATTGGAAGAAAGATCACTGTTCATATGTGGCAGGTATAGACACTGCTGTGTCCAAGATACTGTGAAGCCTGATGCTTTTATGTCAAAATATTTCCGCAAATTCTTCCGCAAAAAAATCTCAAGAGGCCGAGAGAGGATGACAGCTACTAACATCTTTGTGGACTGAATTCATTATCAGGCCCATAACTGAATCAACCCCAGAAATTCACTCTAACTAATATTCAAGCCTTCTTCATTCTAGAGCTTCAATTTATGACCAGCCCCAAAACTCTTGTCTTCTACAACTTTCTGCTATTCATTTAATAAATAATCTTGAATTGATATCTATCTTGTATGTACATCTGTCCTGTGGGTTCAAATCCAAAGGGTATGTGTCAATGTGGGTCCTCCAAAGAGCAAATACCAAGGCAGACTTATACATGCAAATGATTTATTGGGAGGAAGCACTTGTAATATTGTCACAGCACAGATGAAGTGCCCTAGTCCAGTCTCACTAGCACCCCAAAGAATCTGTAGGGCACAGGCACAATACACACAGGAAGAGAGCCAGCATATTAAAACATAGACATTCTCACAGAAGGAAGAACAGACTTCCATCTCATGAGAGAAGGGAGCATCAAGTGAGTTCTTCATTTTACTTTTTATGCTGTTTTTCCTCCTCAATGGGCTCCTGATTTCCTGATAGTTGTCTCTTGACCCCTATGTTTTCCTATCACAATTTAAGTCCCGTCATTGGTCATTTCTTCCTGGGTTTGATGTACTTTCCCCCCATTACATTAGCTCAGTCTTAGTCTTGTCTCTGTATGCCTGATTTTGGGGAAAATTCCGTGTTCTATCTTCCCTTTTACTAGACTCTCCTAACAGATCAGGTCATTACCTGCATTCTTTGTAGTTGATCTGTGGTTAGCTCCTCTTCCCTGTTCTAACTGCTTAACATTACCCCCTGAGAGAAAGAACACCCTGATGCTTTAGGAATATGGACGGTGTCTCATTCTTAGCTGCTTCCTGCTGAAAGGGGTTGTTGGGTAGCAGGATTTCCAGTCTCTCCTATCTGTAAGTTAAGGTGTCACAGATGCACATCAGAGATATTGATGGTTGATAGGAGAGAATCCAAGGAACACAGGTTGTTGCAGGAAGACTTGTCCAGCCTGATCTATTGTACTAAGGGGGATAGGAACATACCTTTGGGTTAGCAGCATTTGTCAGAAAAAAGTTTCAAGTCTTTTGGTAACAAAACTGGTTAGTGAATTTAATATATGAGACCTGAACATAAGCAGACGTAATATAGTAGCTAAGGGTCCCAGCAATGGACTTATCCAGGTTATGGATGGGAGATATGTTTTTATTTGTGACCAAAAATCTTGGGTGAGGACATTTCTCTGTTCTTGCAGCTACTTGTAGTTTTCTAGGATGTTTTGTACTTTGAGTTCAACTTTTCTTGTGGCATTTATGTAAGCGCAGCAGGTTGTATTAGCAACTGCACAGACACCACCCTCTTTAGCTGGTAGATAGTTACGGACTATGTGATGGTCCATGACCATATTGGCCAATAAATCTAATGATTTTTTAATAGTTCTCAGTTATTGCCCAGGATCTGCCCCTCCTCTCCCAATTCCTTCACCATTGATGAAACATTTTAAATGAATACATGGCTATTCATAATTCTATACATGGTGGATCCAGCAGACACCACAGCAGTAGTGTCCAGGATTAAGAAATAGAGAAGTTCTCTTTTTCTTCTCTGGGGAGGTATAACAGAGAAAGTTGAGGAAGGGGCAGGTTACAGAAATTGGACTATTTGGAATTCCTGGATATAGGGGTCACAAATCCTACAGTACAGGTTCCCACACTTGGGTTGCATTTAGACATGAGAGTCTATTGTTCTGACCTTTCAAACATAACAAGGAGGAAGAATGTTCCCAATTACTGGAATTATCAGGATGGTAGTGTAGTTCCACACTACCAGCAGTTCCGCGGGAGAAAGATGAGGCATTCTGCTCCCATAAAGATTTACAGCCTCGGAAACCCTGTGCAGGGTCACAATGAGTCTGAACCAACTCCACAGTACTTAACAACAACAAACCAGAATGCCTAGAAAGTGAGATGGTAAAATATTCAGACTGATTTTGACATGTGCACCTCGAGTAGTGGTAACTGACTGCCTATTAAGAAGTTCTACTGTATTGTGGATGATTTTGTAGAATTAAGAACCTGTGCCTTAGGCTTCCACCTCAGAAGTTCTCTAGAGAAGCAAAACCAGTTAACTTAAATATATGTGCCAGTTAAATTTATATATATAAAGGGAAGTTTATATTAAAAAAATGGCCCACAGCTGTAGACCTGGGAGAGTCCCAAGTCCAGATCAGATGAATCAAGATTGGCATGTCCAGCAGGCAGACAGGCAGGCAGGTCCAGAAAGAAGACAAATCCAGCAGGCAGACCAGCAGGCAGAAAGGCAAATAATAGAACGGGCCAATAGTTAAGGTCCAAAGAACCTGAGGTTGGAGAATGAACCAGATGCAAGATCCAGACCCAAAGCAAGCTTTGACTGAGTGCCCATTATAGTGGAAGCAGGCCACACCTTTAAGGAAACATCTTTTCAATTGACTGGCTGTTCATAGTCAATCATCATAGAGTTGACTATGCCTGCTTATAGTCAATCATCATGGAATTAACTACACTGTTCATAACCAATCATCATAGGTTAAGTACACCGTATTAGATCTCACCCTGGGGACAACCACATCTCAATTGCCAACCCACTGGGAACCCTGGCCCAGTCAAGTTGATGCAAAACCTTAACTATCATATTTTGCACTCAACTATATCTAGAATCATACCTGATCCATTTCCTATGCAATTATATGTATATGAGGAGTTATTCGTCCTAAAGCACAAAAAATTGAATTGTAAGTCTTTGGTGTTAAGCTCAATTGAAGTCCACCATGTAAATGAAATTGGTTGAAAACATCAATAGTCCCTGGATGAGTCTATGAATTTAGGGATTGTTTATGAGATAATTCTCTCAGAGTCCTTGGGTTCTTTAGTAAAAAGAGGAAAGTTCTGTGATTCATTTTTCCACAATGGATTGACCTGAAACCAAGGCTTTCTATTTCCTCCAAGAAGGGGAGTTTTTTCCCACATACCCAGCAATTTGTTAGGTTTCCTCCTTCCCGTAGGAATCCCATCAAAGCCAACCATCATACAAAATGATGGGGAGAGAGAACCACTTACGGTTTTTAAGACTGAATAAGTAACTTGCTCCTCTGTCTACTAAAAGTTGAATAAACTTATCAGACACATCAGCAAGGATCCAGGGCTTGTTATGAGTGATCTTGATGATGTGTGCAGGAATTGTTGCTGGTTCCTGAACCCCATCAGTGCTCTAGCTCTTCAGTGCCAGATCCCCTGTGGAACTGGTAATTCCACAGGTCTTGTGACTTTCACAGTACTCCTGGGGAACACTGGACAGTCACATGCCCAATGCCCTGATTTTACTGCATTAAGAACATGGTGTTTTAGGGACCAGTTGCTTTTCCATCAGAATTTAGCACTTCCAACAACAGTGTCCAGGATTTCCACAACGGAAGCAATTGTTGTCCATCTTCTTGCCTGAATTAGAAGTAATAGTTTGGTTCTGAGCCACAAAAGCTGCTGCAAGGAGGACTTCTGGCACTTCCCGGACCAGGCAGCTCAGGTAGGGCAGTCTCGGGGAAAAGGTGCGGAATCACACATAAGAAACCTCTGTCTAGCAGGCAGACAGCCTTTGAACAAACATAAGATCTTATATTTCAACAT
Source organism: Chrysochloris asiatica (assembly GCF_000296735.1). Lineage (NCBI taxonomy): Eukaryota > Metazoa > Chordata > Mammalia > Afrosoricida > Chrysochloridae > Chrysochloris > Chrysochloris asiatica. Next base: position 20,725,083 of record NW_006408557.1, read on the forward strand.
TCTGAACTCATTTTTTTAAAAGATCAAATTGCTGAGGAATTACAGGCATTTTGAGCTTTTGCCTGCCTGCACGCAGCTCCCGCTTCCGTGCCCGTGCCGGCGAGGGCCTCTGCCCCCTGCAGACCTTGGAATGCAGGGCTAGAGCAACCCCACTTAGAAGGCTGCTTTCCAGAGAAAAGGAAGCATAAACTAACAAAGCTGAACAAAGAGAGAGGGATAGCGGCGCGCTGGATATCAGGAAATTCGGGGTATCCACAGTACAAAGAGACTGAGAGAGGCATTTTTTACGTCATCAAATACGGACACTACCTCCCTGCAGCC
>NW_006408557.1:20725503-20728541 GCF_000296735.1 Chrysochloris asiatica
TTTTGATAAAGGAAATGAGGGTAAATTGCTACAATTTTATGAACTTGACCTATACTTATGGATGAAGTAGCTCAAAATACTAACTGAGAGGGAAGGAGTCTTCACATCAAGTATCAATGCTATCCCCTCTATATACAGGGTAGATAGGAACGGGTAACTTAGACATTGACTATCTAAAATGAGGGGACGATAAAGGCACAAAGCGACTGACTTACAAGTTTTCAAGAGGGAATTTAGTTTAACAGTGTGCAGGGAGAAATAGAGTTCCCATTGAATAGATTTCATCTTATCTAGATCAGTCTGGTGAAAAGAGATGGGAATAAGATTCTTATGATTCAACAGTGAGTAACTGTTATCATGATTAATTGTGACTGTCACAATTGTAGAGGCAGAAGTTTTAGAACAAAAACAGTCTAGAAACAGAAGACCCTAGGATCATCAAGGGAGAAGAGCATAAGTGGAATGTGGGCCCCTATCCAGAGAAGCAGCGACACCAGAGATGGAGGCAGAGATGAGGACATGGAGAGAGGGAGCTGCTGAAGACTCTAGATTCATGGAAAGAGAAGTACTGAGAGCTAGCAGCCAGGAGGCAGGCTTGCACAATGTGCCCTTTGGTTGTTTAAATTATTATATATGCATGAGTGTTTAAAAAAAAAAGCTAAAATGAATAGCGAGAAATACTGTTAACTGATGGTATATGGAGGGGACTATAATCATTGTAATGAAGCAAAGTATATGATTTGTTGAAAGTAAAACTGATGATCTGCCCTGTAAACTTTTATTGAATTTGCAATAAAAACTTTTAAAAAGAACTCTATTTACATATTTTTTTTAAAAATAGAGACATGGACATAAATTAGACACACAGAGAGAAAGGATGAAAGGAGGTGAGTAAGTAATAAAGCAAAAGAAGTTTCATTTTCACAATAAATTAATCTGGAAAAAGAGCACATTTCTATTTTGCAACTTATTGTAAGTTTTCATCATCTTAAATGAAGTGTTTTTCCAATGAATTTGATACATCAGTGTGACCCAAATTGAAGAAGACATCTATGAAGTGTGCATGCTGCATGGTAGTAGGGAAAATAGAAGTGTCATGACTGCTTAGCAGTGAGAGTTTTCGAGAAGCAGTCAACTTGGGGAAGAATATGCACAAGGACACAAAAACCTTTTGATTGTGTATCACCATTTTGGTTGCACTTCGAGTGTTTTCTGCTGTTGTAAACAATGTTGAGATAAATATCTTTGTGCATTTGTCCAACTATTTCCATTAGATTCAAGTTCAAGGAAGAATTTCTAGATCAAAATATAGGTGTATTTTAAGACTACTGATAATACTAAATTGCACTCCAAATGCAAAATTGTACCAATTAACAGTTGTGCATTAGAGTGCTAGTTTCCCCATATCCTTCTAACACTGGTTAGAAAGCAGAGTTTCAAAAATGGGGTATTGTGAACCGATGCTCTGTCCTTTCTGCCCCTGCCCCCAAAAAGCCTATATTCCAGGTGCTCAAGAAATCAATCCAGGCTACAGTCCAGTAGACATTCTGATCTAATCTGGCTGCACTGGGTCCCTCTGGTTCACTGCCCAGGATCCATGCAGCATGTAGCTATAAAGGCAGTTAGTTGCTCCAGGCATATTACACAGAGGGCTTGGACTCCATCAAACCACCTTCTGGCCCCAGGTCAGTCCTTCAGTCATGAAGCTCCTATTTGTGGTCTTTGCTGCACTTGAAATCCTGGCTCAAGTGACCCCAGGTAAGTTGGATGGAGGGAAAGAAAGGCTAAGGGTCAGGAACGCTCTCAGATCTGGCTGCTATGGTGATAGGCAAGCCAGCTTGGGAGGAATCTTCCACCACAGAGTTCCAATCTAAGTAGGGGTTTCTCAACATCCATCCCAGGTATCACTACCTATACCCAGCCGCCACCCTCTATAACCTTGGGCAAGCACGAATCCCAAAACACTATTTCCTGTTCTGAATTGAAAGTCAACCTCAGCCTAGTCCAGATCCAGACGCTGAGAATGCCTCATGATTTTTATCTTTTGAGATTAGTCCTGGGTTTGTGTTCCTATGCAAGATTGAGAGTTCTGATCTTCATCACAACAGAGACTCGGCAGATAGGACACTAAAGGAGAGCCCTTGGAAAATCAAGAATACTCAGCTTGAGTGTTTTGTTTTTGTTTTGTTTTTTAAAGCTAAAGTGAATAGAGAGAAATACTGTTAACTGATGGTACATGGAGGGGATTATAATCATTGTAATGATACAAGGTGTATGATTTGTTGAATGTAAAACTGATGATCTGCCCTGTAAGCTTTTACTCAATCCACAATAAAAGCCTTAAATAAAAATTAAAAAAAGAATACTCAGCTTGGACCCTGGGACAAAGAAAGAATGTAGAACCAAAGGGCAGGGTGCAAGTAAAGAGAAAGAACAGTAGAGGTCAGGTAAGTGAATTAAAGAAAGTCAAGGAGAAGGTACTCAAGAGAGGCTGGCCCTCTGTGCTGATAGAAGACCCAGAGCCCTGAGATGAAGTGCTCAGATTTGACCAGGAAGCAATCCCTGGTGCCTGACAGTGTGTAAATGCAAAAAGACCCAGTCAGGGTATACAGAACAAGATGGCAGATTGGGTGGAAGTGCAGTAAAGGAGCTCCGCCAACAACACAGAATACCCGACCAAGCAGACTCAGGGGCTGGTCCCAGAACTCTGAAGCACATATAAAGGAATATTTAGAAGGCTGGAAGGCTCACAACTGGGGGAATTTGTGGCAGAAGCAAGGAATCTATTGCTTTCTAGTCCGGGATGCTCAGATGCTCCAGGAGCCGCCATCTTGGATAAGAGTACTAGGGGGAAGGATCGGAGCGGTGACAGACACCTGGCAGAACCACTGAGATAAAGGTGTGGACATTCTTTTCTTTTGGTATCTGTTCATTAGTCCCTTGCTATCTGCGCACCTCCATTCTGGTAACTATAGGGGTGCCTGAGCTAGTGGGCACCCCAGCCCCACCCTCGGAGGGTTCTACTATGCATGCACACA
>NW_006408557.1:20745211-20747874 GCF_000296735.1 Chrysochloris asiatica
CTGTGTATCCTCTTTGATGCATTATCTGGCAAGCATTTGACTTGCACAATGCATATATTTTTTAAAACAATATATGAACATTTTGATCCATTTCCATAGAAGAATCCTGATCAAAACAGACAAAATGCAGAACCGAATTTCAAATACTCATGGATTTAGACTTTCTGGAGCTATGGAGGTTGGATGAACTCCTAAAACTATTGCCTTCAAATCATCTTTAAACCTTAAACCAAAAATATCCCCTGAAATCATCTTATATTATAACAAAGCCATGTTGCTGTTAAGTGCTGTCAAGGTGGCTCTAACTCATAGCAACTCTATGCACAACAGAACAAAACACTGCCCAGTCTTGAACCATCCCCACAATTGTTGGTACTCTTAAGCCCATTGTTTCTGCCACTGTACCAATCCATCTCGCTGGGGATCATCCTCTTCTTTGCTGGACCTTCACTTTACCAAGCATGATGTCCGAGAAGGACCAGGGACTGGTCCCACCTGAAAACAACAAAGTCTTATCATCCTGGCTTCTAAAGGCGCATTCAAAGTGAGTTAGAAGGTCTCCTATGGCACTGAACAGACTTTCCTTCAGCCTACTGGGCCTTTGATTATTTCTCCCCCACCAAAGCCGTGAAATTTTGAAAATGTCATGCTGTCAAAATAATTCTGTGAGGAGATGGCTGCTTAGGAAGGTCCCTTCCACATATTTTACAAATAGAACCTTTCCCCCACTTGAAATTCAACTTCTCGATCCCTCCTTTGTCTCATTCTTATTTAGACAAGGAATCTTTCCTTGCAGAGAAGGGAGCACCCACTTTGTGGCCTGTAAAAACAAATGTGTTCTTCTTGATATTTTTAACAAAAGCTTAGGGCTTACTTTTAGCACCAATAATTTTGGGGGCCTGCTAGTAAATAATTGTTTTAATTTGGCATGAATGTGAAAATGTTAAATTCATTAGAGCAATGCAAAGCAGAAGAGAATGTTCCAGGAGTTATTCAAGCCCTGCTTCACAGCACCTTCATCATTTAATATAATGTAATGGATGAAGTTTTTGTGACATTTTGCCATGTTCATACCCTTAACCATCAGCCAGTAGATCCTGAAGCTCTATAACGCAGTTCAGGAATTCATTCATTTATCACAGAATCAAATGCTAGAAATGCCGGTTGCTGCCGTAAATCTGTTGAAGAATGCATTGAGCTGCTTCTGCTTGTCAAAAGTCCTTTTGCAATTTAAGGAATAGGAGATTTAACGTAGACTCCAGTCAGTACCAGATACATGATTTGCAGAGCCTAGCAAAAATGTGTATATCCCTTGTTTAAAATGTATTAATAACTTCAAGACAGCTACAGTAGATTATTATTTAACCAAGTACAGAGTCCCCTGAGTATGAGGACCTGTGTGACTACGCAAGCCACACACCATGAAGCTAGCCCTGCTTCTTTCTAGTAGCTCATAAAGTGACTATTTTTAATGATGTTACAAAAACATTAGAACAATCTGAACTTGAATCCATTGAAGTGGTGAGACTTGCTCTCTTTTTATCCCCATGGGAATACTGATATTCTTATTAAGCTAAATATATCAATTGTGCAAACTGAAGCCGTTTAGGGATTACATTCATTTCTCATCCCTGAACTGCTCTTAACTTGCCAGCATCAGCCCTTAACCTCCTACCTGCCACCTCAGTACACACTGGGTCCTTGCAGCTTGCTGAGTTCTCCTGGAAACTGGTTAACCTTCTGGACACAGTGCTAATCATACCCTGGGTAATTTAAGTGCAAACATTACCTCTAGGATAAGCATGATCTTAAACCCACGACTCCCTTCCATTTACATGAGCATGTAGCCTGCCGGGTGCTCAGTCCCTTCCACAAGGAAAAGACCCCTCTGCCAGAGTCACTTGCATGCTGGGGAGCCCATTGGAATCAACTGTCTGAAACAGAAAAGGAGTTTGCACTTCATGGATAACAGAACCTTCATTACAAGAGATATAGCTCATGGGGGAGCTGCAGTCTCCCACTTGCTCTGAGGAATATTCCTGATCAAAGATGGGACTGGAGAGTCATCTGTTGGCCAAACTACCACTGGCCACTGGGTGCCAGAGGATGCTTTCTATAAGAAGGACTCCTTGTATGCCGGGGACTTGCCTCGACATAGTTGTGTTATTCATGAGTGTTTGGTTCACGAAGAGGGGAGATCCAGCGGCGATAGAGATAGCAAAAGAGACACAGAGACGCAAAGAGAGAGACAAAGAGACACTCCGAAACCAGAGTGAATGCTGGACTGGCATCAGGCAGATCCTGCATTGCAAACATCTCAGCCACAAAGGCTGTAATATCCTGCATAGTAAACATCTTAGCTAAACAGGCAGTATGGTTGCAAGGCTGGACTGTGCCCCTTGCATGCTGCAACGCACGCCTTGCCAGTCGTAATGCCCCTGGATTCGGTCTGCACCTTCCTTTTATTTAGGGGAGGTACTTTACACAAAGTTAGGAGGGGACTAAGACAAGATGCAACTGTCAATCTTATTTTTCCAGACATTTAGGCAACTTTACATCATACTTCGCAGGTTCAAATCTCATGACAGCAACTTGGTTTCTCAAGCTTAATTAACATACCTTTTAGCACCTAGCCTCAAATGGAGGGAGGAAAGGGAGGATTG
>NW_006408557.1:20748429-20768050 GCF_000296735.1 Chrysochloris asiatica
AGCCTCATCTTTCTCCCGCGGAGCAGCTGGTAGTTTCGAACCGCTGACCTTAAGGTTCGCAGCCCGATTCGTAACCACTACGCTACCAGAGCTACCAGGGTTTTTCATGTCCCTGTGAATCCACTAGCTAAGTGTCATTAATACACTATGAAAACATCCTCAGGTCTGACACTGCAAGTATGATGACAGTCACACTGGTTATGTTGTTGTTGAGTGCCATCGAGTTGGTTCCGGCTCATAGCGACCCTTTATAGGGTTTCCAAGGATCAACTGGTTATGTAGCGGACCTCAAAGATTATCTTCCTAAAGAGTTACATTAGCCTACTTAGGAAAAACAAAAAGCCTCCCCATCTATTAGCCAAAGAAGCCCATGAAACTTCGGTTATGATGACACAAGACTCCTTCCAAATGGGTTCAAAACATAAGCCTCTTACTTGCCACACTAAAGGCTAGAATGTTTACCACCAATTGTGAGCTCTGCAATAAGACCCGCCATTGGCAAGTCACAGCTGGGATCCATTTACCCCAAGCCCGCGCCTACAGTCCTTGGCCTGTTGATTTTTCTGGCCCTTTACTGCCATCTGTTGGCAATCTGCTGTATGTTCATGCCAGCTAGACAGGCACACTGGCTTTGTGCTAGACAAGTCATGCTGCTTTGGACGACACTGCCCTGCTAATTTTTTTTATTATTATTTTTTTTAACGTCTCCTAATTTACCAAAACCTTTCTAATTCCTATTGGCATCCCAGACATAACAGATTCAAATGTAAACCTACACATTACTTCACAAGATAACAGAGATAGACCTTAAAATGGAGAATTCAGTAAACCTTCCATTGACCCTATGACTGGTAATCACTGAATGCCAAAACAGGCTTTTCAAACAGCTCTTAGTAAAATTACAAAAAAAAATGCCTGGTCATCTGAATTGGTTTTGTGCTGGACAATCCTTATTTATTATAAATTCTCGACTTTTGGAACATTTTATAACTTATCAAAATGCTCTCTGAGGACACCCTAATTAGCTGTCCTTCAAAGACACTAGTGTCTATCTTAGAGTCTTTGAGAATGGAGTATTGACTTTCCCCTCATCCTGATGTCAGCCTATACAGGATGGAGGCCACACTGAGAGCACACTACAGAGCATAATCTTGTAATTATCACGTTCCTCCACACATCAAGCATGCTCATTTGGAATCCTGATGGTTCAAATGTGCCTAAGCTGGAAACTTTGCCTAAATTCCATGTGGTGCTGTAAGATAAGCACTGGACTGCTAACCACAAGGTTGGCACTTCAAACCCACCAGCTACTCCTCAGAAACCTATCGTTGGTCACTGAGTCACAACCGACTCAACAGCACTTAACAACAACAAAGGTCAACTCATAGTTAATAATGTAATGATCTTTTACCAGTCCCAGCAGACAATGTCATATAGATAGTAATTAAGGGACAGGAGAATTTGAAACTGACATACATGAGAACCATCTTCATACAAGGTGTTCTTAGACTCTCCTCGCAAAGTGGTGTCATCCCAACCCACACTTCTGTTGACCTAAGAGCAATTCCTTGTCCTCAGGGCCCCCTTCTTAAATACCCAAAGAAGGGGGGTGGGGGGAGAATTCCAACAAGACCATGAAAATATGGCCTTTTTAACTATGCCTGACTCTATTGAGGCTCATTTGCTTCCTGCCATGGGTGTAGAACACTCCCAACTCAAGCTACCAAATCCACCACAGGACTATCTTTTTGTGTGTGTGTGTGTGTGACAGTTGGGAACCAGTCTATTTTATTAAAGTATTGAAGTCATAAAAGGTTGCAGTCAATTAACCATCAAAAGTTATAAATAAAGTGTCAAATATAAAATTTCAGGGTGAATAAATGAAGTCAGCTTGAAGTGACTTAGTATTTGTGGGGGAATTATGTACTCAAAGCAAACATCAACAAATCAATGAAGAATAGCTGAGTCTCTATCTGCATACCAGACACAGGCGAGGTCCATAACAAAACATAATGAAGTTTCAGTGCCCGCTCCCAAGGCAGCCTTAACTTCTGCTCACAGAGAATCAAAGTACAGTTCCTCACAAGTATTTAACTTCAACTGCTAAGCAGAAAGATCACCATGTTATGTTAACATTAGGAAGTTAATTTGGAAATCATCTAGTGATACACTGCCTTTTAATTATTGTTCTGTCATTTACACTTGTCTTGATTTTTAAAGATGATTTTATGATAGGTATTTTATTATTACGCTAAAAAAGAAAAGAAAATGCCGTCCATATCCACATTAGTGTATTAATGTCAACTGTTATTTGGCAAGGCAAAATACATATATTCTGTTTTTCTCTGATACAAAAACATCGATGATGTGGCTGTCGTCATCTGGACTTAAGATGCTGATGAGTCTTCATAAAGATCTTCGTCTACCTCTATCCACTGGGACCTGGAGGCAGATGGGTCTTCACTTCCTGCTGCTGCAGACAGCGCTTCGGGTATGCGTCATGGTAGCTCTTCCCCTTCCCCCAGTGGTCACCATGTTTGTCAAACCCAATACCTGGCATGAACATGAGATCAAGTCCCCCAGTTGATAAGGCCTCCTCCCGAACCTCGCCCTCAGCCGGCTGATGAATATTTCAGGATGTTTGAGGGAGCAAAGAAAGCTCCTCAGGTGATGCTAATTTCACCATACCCATGTAATTAATTGCTCTGGAACTTGGTACATGTGGGATGAAGCAGGTTTTGCCTCGTTGGAAAATGTCCTTGATGATCTCCTCCGTCTCAATTTCATCATGCATGCTCAGAAAGATGGAAATTCTTTTGGACTTCTGATACTGTGGGCAACTGCCTTTTGGGTCAGCAGACGGGATTGGCGTAGCCGCTCTTCGGCGCTCACTCATCGCCCGCAGAGTCTGCTTCAGCTCCTCCCGCGGGCTCCACTTGGCACCGCTTACTGCTGCCATCTCACACCAAAGCCAGAGCTGGGCCTGCCCTCAGCGCCCTCAGGAGCCAGGCCTGCCCTCAGCGCCCTCAGGTTCGGCCCACGCCCTCATCCACTGCCAGCTAGATCCGCTGACCTGAGGCAGCGTCAAGGCTCCCAGGGCTATTTTGCTCTCCTTTTATTAAGCCCTCACATTTCACCTATAAGACAAGCCCTATCTGTGCCTCCTCCCCCACAGTCGCTTAATGGTAGACATCAAACACAACCTGTTTGACTTCCAGCCATACAGATAGCATTTTTATTGCACTCCTGTGAAGCTCTTCGCACAATTTTCTCCGACTTTAATTAGTTACTTGCTACTCTGAGATAACAAGATTTGACCTGCTCAAACCATAAAACTTTAGAGTTTAGGGTCAATCTGCACGACCTTGGATTTGGCAATAGTTTCTTAGATCTGACACCAAAAGTATGAGAAGCAAAAGTAGATAAATTGGACATTAAAATTTAAAACGTTTATATGTCAAAGGACACTATCAAGAGAGTGTAAAGACAACCCAAGGAATCGAAAGAAAAATATTTTTAAAACATATATTTGATAAGGGTCAGATACTCAGAATATATAAAGAACTCTTAACAACTTAACAACAAAAAACAAACAACCCAATTTTTAAATAGGCAAAGGGCCTGAAGAGATATTTCTTCAAAGAAAATATACCAATGGTCAACAAGCGCAGAAGGAGACATAAATTCTCTCTTTCTGGCAGGACATGAACAAGGGACTAGGGGATGCTGGTGGCTAAATTGTGACCACAAAGTGGCAACTTTAGATGGAAGACAAAAAAGAGAAACAGTTCAAGAAACGGGGGCCTTGATTATCTATCTTCTAAATCTTTTTTTTTTTTTTTCACAGAAGACATCATGGAAGATGCATCTCAGGAAGCACATACCTTCCTATTCTCACACTTTCTGGAAAAAGTCCTTTTCTTTTTATTTCAACCATTTTTATATGTACAATCCAGCCACACCAACTATACTCCCCATGTTACTCACCCATCACCACGACCCATTTTCAAATCTTTCTCTCCCCTTTCTTTTCCTTTCCCTTTTTTTTATTTGTGGGAAAGTTCGCAAGGGTTTGTCCTAATGAGAAAATAATACACATTGGTTCCCTTTCAGTATATGAAAAATAAATGAAGAAATTTCCTTTTTCTTCTGCTGTTTTTCCTTTTCTTTTTAACTGCCTTCCCCGTCACCCAAGTTAGTACATGTCTCCACTCTTGTTATGTGCCATCAAGTCAGTTCCAATTCATAATAACCCCGTGGACAACAAAACAAAACACAGCCCAGTCCTGCAGCATCCTCCAATTGGTGTTATGCCTAAACCTATTGCTGCTGGCCCAGCGCCAATCCATCTCATTGGGGGTCTTCCTCTTTCAGACATCCGCTTTTCCAAGCATGATGTCCTTCTCCAGGGAATGGTTCCTCCTAATAAATGTCTGAAGAATGAGATACAAAATCTTGTCCTCACGGCTTCTAAGGGGCATTCTGGCAGTGTATCTTCCAACATAGATTTGTTTGTTCTTCTGGCGGTCCATGGCACTTTCAATATTCTTCTGTCTACACTGTTACCCAGTGAGTAAGTCTCCCTTCCCTCTCACCCCACTATCATTCAAAGTTTATTACAGATTGAAAACCTTTTCTTGACTTTTTACATTTGTAGCTAATTCCACTCAGTATAATGTCCCCCCTTCATATACCTCTGGTAAGGGGTGCCCATGGGATCAACAACGGAGGAAGGTTGGCCACGTATGCAAGATTGGGCTGAGGGAGCAAGTAGTTGAGCTGCAATGCAGGTCCAAGAATGATCTCAGCAGGGTCTTACAGGGAGCTATGGAGCCAGAACAGCCCTTCAGAGTTGTTCCAAAGTGGGCTAAGATAGCTGGGTCTGTATACTTGCTTATCTGGTGTCACTGGAGGTGGGAAAAGACAACTTTGGGTGAGGCAGTTCTCTCCAGATGAGGCAATCCTGGAAGGGTCTGCCAGCTGAAGGAGATCCAATAACTAAATTAACAAGTCCTTGCTTAAAGAAGAATCTAATGAATACATCTCTAATGTCCTCCATATTAAGTATGGAACTGCAAATAAACATACTCCTGAATATCAGATTATGTTCATGTTGTTAGGTGCCATCAAGTTGGTACTGACTCATGGCAACCCTATGTACACTGCCCGGTCCTGTGCCAAGCTCACAGTCATTGCTACATTTAAGCCTATTAATGCTGCCACTGTGCCAATCCATCTTCTTAGGGGGTCTTCCTCTTCTTTTCCAACCCTCCATTTTTCCAAAAATGTTTTCCTTCTCCAGAGACTGGTCCCTCCTGACAGTATGTCCTAAGTATGAGAGTCAAAGTCTGGCCATCCTAGCTTCCAGGGAGCATTGTGACTGTATTTCTTCCAACACAGATTGATTTGTTCTTTTGGCAGTCCATGGGACTTTTAATATTCCCCTACACCACCATAATTCAAATGAAAAAATTCTTCTACAGTCTTCCTTAAATCACTCTCCAACTTTCACATGCATATGAGGATATTGAAAATACTATGGCTTGGGTCAGACACACCTTAGTTCTCAAATTGAAATCTTTGCTCTTGAACACTTTTAAGAGGTCTTATGAAGCAGATTTGCCTAATGCAATATGTCATTTGATTTCTTGACTGCTACTTCCATGAATATTGATGGTTGATCAGAGTAAAATGAAGCCTTTGACAATTTCCATGAATTGTCCTTTTATCATATTATTTATTGGTCCAGTTTATCATATTATTTATTGGTCCAGTTTATATTCATATCTATACACAACTGGGGTAGAGGTAGTGGACAAATGGCTAGACTAGAAAAGAGACGATTATAAGCAATAAAGATCCTGCAAGTTCTGATAAATTAAACTCAACAAGTCTCCCCTGCTGACAGTAGCAAGGGCTTTGACACATATGGGCACAAATTGGAAGGAAAACTTAGTACCACTGAACTACAGAGGGAGAGGACCAGAGCCACAGAGGACAGCGAATCTGCAGGGGATTCACACCTTTGCTGAAAAGTTTGTTTTATTGTGATAAAGCATGTTAATTTCCTTCCATCTGGTAGCTTTAGGATTATTATTCTTTCTCATTTCTCAAGTTGTAAAATTAAGTTATTCATTTAAGACTTTTCTTCTGTTTTAATGTAGGTATGTATAAATTTTCTTCTGAGCCATAGCTTTACAACATCTCATAAATTTTATGTTTCATTTTGATTCATCTCTAAGTATTTTCTAGTTTTCTTATAATTTCTCCTTTGACTCATTGGTTCTTTAACAGTACTGTTTAATTTTCATATATTACCAAAATTCCATGTTCCTTTTGCTAATGATTTCTTGTTTAATTCCATTGACGTTAGAAAAAATACTTTGTATGACTTCAGTTTATGTTTCTTTTTAATATTTTTTTAAATGTTTTATTGTGAATTATGTGATAGTTTACATGGGAGAACATTAGCTTTACATTTATCCTATCGTATATCCTTTCATTGCCATGGTTACAATCCCCTCCATGCATCATCAACCAACCAAAGGGTATACACTACAAGCCTGCCCCCAGGTCATCAGCACACAGCCCCTCTCCCTCCATGAGTCTAGAGTCCCCAGCCGCTCCATCTCTCCACATCATCATCTCTGCCATCACTGTTTCTCTGGGTAGGGTCCACACTCTGCTCTTCTCCCTTGATGGTCCCAGGGACCTTCACTCCTGGACTACAAAGACAATCATTCCCCTCCTTTTGCTATAAACATCTACCTTTACATTTCCAGCCCTCACAGTCAGTCCTGATAACAATTATTCACTATTGTACCATAATAGACCTATTCCCCATCTCCTTTCATCAGCCCCACCCTAACAGATTGGATACTACTCACTGGTGATTCTACCTTTCTCCACACCCTCTGGATCTAGGTTCCCTCTTGAAAGCTTGTAAGCCTGTCTCTTTTTGCCTTTGTAGCCCCCCACTTTGGGTAGCCAATGTCCAAGTTGTCTATCCCTGTCTGCCCTGTGTATCGCGAGGGGGGTGGGAATTATCCCTGCTGTAAAGACGTGTTCCCTCTTCTGAGCTACTGCATCCATAGGTGTAGGTCAAGTTCATCAAATTGTATCAGATTACTCTTTTTTTCCTCTTCTTCTAGTTGAGCTCTGATCATCCAGTCATTGAAGCCAGGTCAAGTGGGTATTATCTGCAAGTGTGGATGTTCTTATGCATATGCCCTCTCTTTTATCAGCTGGATGGTTCACTCTCCTTTTTATGTTTCTTGAGGCTTGTTTTGTGACCTAGTATAGGTCTACCCTGGAAAATGAACTATGTGCACTGGAGAAGACTATGTATTGTGCTTTTGTCCAGTGGTGTATTCTATTCACAAGGGTAAATCAAAAAGTAATGCTACAAAATTACAAAGACCGTTATTAAACAAAATGTGAAGCCATTGTTTCTCAACATATCTTCCATATAAGTCTACACACTTCTGAAGACAGTGTTTTTACCTCATCCCAAAGAATTCTGTGCTCTTCAGAACACAGCAGTTTGGTCATCCTCAAGGGATTCAAATTATGATCTTGTTGAGTTTTGAGGACAAAAGGAAATTTGAAGAGGCAAAATCAGATCTGTAAGGTGAATGGGGTAATGTTTTCCAATGAAATTCTAGTAGGACAGCCCTCGCTACCCTCCAAGAATCAGAAGATGCATTGTCACGATGGAAACATTCCTGAACACAACTTTCCTGGTCTTTTTCTCACCAATGCAATTTCCAATTTTCTTAAAGCTTCTTCCTAATAAGCTCCCATGATCATCCTGCGTCCTTCAAGAAAGTCTATCAAGCTTACCCATTTAGAATCTCAAAAAACAGTCACCATAACCTTGTACACTGACCTCTCTGCCTTGAATTTAACTAGTCCAGTGGATCTCTTCGGAAGCCACTGTTTTGATTGGACTTCTTTTTTTGAAGGCACCCTGAGGATAAGATAAATGTGTTACTGAGAGAACTTGTCTGCAGCCAACTGCTGATGTCAGAGGCATTTTGTTTGGAATCAATCCATTCATGCATGTATAGAACCTCGGTGGCAATACTTTTGACTTACCCTTGTATATGGTGCTTCCAAACGTATTACTATTTATAGGAAACTCTCTCTCAAGCAATCCCAATCTGAGTCCTTATCCTTTGTGAGCTCTAATTCTGACCCAACCAAGGCTGCAGGCCTCCATGCAGCTCCCAGATAGATGATGACAAATACACTGAACAGTTTCCCAGCAAAATCTGCCCTAGTCACTCCAGAGCCGGAAACACACACTGTGGTTTGCCTTGCTACAGTCACCTAGTTGTTGCACTAGGAGGGAAGGACAGCAGAAAAATACATTTTCCTACATACTTGGGACATGTTATCATCAGGGACCAGTCCCTAGAAAGGACAGTAGAGGGTCAGTGAAAAAAGGAAGACCCTCTTCCACTTGACCTGGCTTCAATGACTGGATGATCAGAGCTCAACTAGAAGACAGAAGAGGAAAAAAAGACTAATTTGATGAACTTGACTTACACCTATGGATGCAGTAGCTCAAAAGAGGGAACAAATCTTTACAGCGAGGATTATTCCCACCCCCTCCATATACAGAGTAGACAGGGAGGGACAACTTGGACACTGGCTACCCAAAATGGGGGGAGGGGGGCCTACAAAGGCAAGAAGTGACTGGCATACAAGCTTTCAAGAGGGAGCCTAGATTCAGAGGGCATGGAGGAAGGTAGAATCTCCACTGAGTAGTAACCAATCTGTCTGGGCAGGGCTAATGAAAGGTGATACAGATAGGTATCTTGTGATACAATAGTGAATAATTGCTATCAGGACGGACTGTGAGGGTTGGAAATGTAAAGGTAGACATTTTGTAGCAAAAGGAGGGGAGTGGTTGACTTTGCAGTCCAGCAGTGAAGGTCCCTGGGACCATCAAGGGAGAAGAGCAGAGTGTGGGACACTACCCAGTAAAGCAGTGATGCCAGAGATGGAGGCAGAGACAATGTCGTGGAGAGATGAAGCGCCTGGGGACTCTAAACCCAAAGAGGGAAAGGGGCTGTGTGCTGATAACTGGGGGGCAGGCTTGCAGGGTATACCCTTTGGTTGGGTGATGATGCATGGAAGGAATTGTAACCATGGCAATGAAACAATATACAATAGGATGAATGTAAAGCTAATGTTGTCTCATACAAACGATCACATAATCCACAATAACGTTTAAAAAAAAGGGAAGACCTCAACAAGATGGAGTTGGCACAGTGGTTGCAATAACAGGTTCCAACCTAGCCCCAACTGAGAAGATGGCGCAGGATCAGACTGTTTCATTTTGCTGTACGTGGGGTTACCAGGAGTTAGAAGCGACTCAGCAACACCTACCTAGCAACAACAAACTGTTTAAGTTGTCATTTACTTTCCTCCATGTGCAGTTACTGCAACACTCCTCCTGCCTCTCAGAATCCTTATAAACTTGAGATCACGGATTTCTGTTTTTCCTTACAGCGTATGTAGCAGGGGCACCATCTTAGACCCGCTGATACTGAGATGCTGCTGGAGAAATTCTGACCCCAGACGCAGTCAGCACAGCTGTCCATGCCTTCTCTTAAAAGAAAGTCCATTCCTATTCCATGTTCTGCAAGCCTTTGCTGGGGTCCCCAGACACTGGCAAAGAGTCGATACAATTTTATTGGTTAAAGAAATGGCAAACTTGACTGGGAATCCTCACCACTGGGTACCATCAATCTGGCTAGAGAGAAGGGTAAGGGGGAAAAACAGACAGAAAGGAAAGGAGAAGGAAGGGGAGGGAGGCAGAGCAGGAGGAGAGCAGAAAGAGGAAGAAATAAGGAAAAGGCTGCAGATGAGGGTCTGCTCTGGATAAGGGCGTAGGTCTCAGGAGTAGACAATTCAGGGCCACAGGTGGGAGGAAGAAAGCTGGGAGAGGAGTGGCCCGTGGTACCGCCAGCTAGAAGGGTAGCACTTCTTCCACAGGGATGTTGAGGATGACGTCCATTTCTGGAGTGCACCTGGTAGGAAGCAGCGAAGAGGACTGTGAGACACCCATCACGGATGACAGAGGTGGGGCAGAGGGAGCATGCCCTGTTTAGAATACTGGTACTGCCTGGGGGAGCCCCATACCAAAACAAACCTGTGACCTCGCAGCCCAACTGTGCTTACATGCACTAAAGACAAAACAATCAGAAACGGAAAAGGAACAGGGTTGGCAAGACTAATGTTTCCCTAAAGAGGGCTGAAGTCAAGGGGAAGCAGAAACTGTTTCTGAAATGCTGAAGTGCCTCAGAGAGGAGCACTCTGTTTGGAGTCAGATGACTGAGTTGGAAACCTTACTCCTGGTGGCCGTGACCACGCCTTTTCTTCTCTCAGAGCCTCACTCCTTCACTTGGTACCTATGTACCATGCATCCACTATGTGCCAGGAACCAGGGAGGCCTCAGTTTCCAGAGTATGGCAAGACAAAGAGTCAGAAAAAGATCACTTACTTGGGTCTCCGAAGCAGGACATCCTCAAAGATGATCTCTCTGTGTCCTCGGACCTGGGCTTGGAGGTGTCGCACCTCATCTCGTAATGAGGGTATATCTTCCATAAGCTGGTCAATAAACTGAGGAGAGAAGTGAAAAGCCAAAGGGTATGAGGAACAAGGCGTAAAGCCACCTGGGGCAATGACCTGGCCTTCATCATGGGGCCAGCCTGGGCTCTTAAGAAGAACTCCCAGTATAGATAGGGCAGGCTGGTCCTCAGATTAATGACAACATTTGCTGGTGCCGATAAAGGTTAGGAGATGATGGAGGATGGCAACAGTAGCATTACTTGTTAATAAAAATGGATGAGAATGTGGTACAGTGGGCTAATCACTGGGCTGCTAACTGCAAGGTCAGTAGTTCAAACCCACAGCATGGGAGAAAGATGCTCCTGTAATAATTTACTCAAAATCCGTAAGGAGCAGTTCTACTCTGTTTTATAGGGGCTGCTCTGAGTCCGAACAGGGTAGAGGGTTTTATTATTTGGTTTGGTGGAGATGGTAAAGGCACACAATATGGATAGGTACAAGAAGGAGGTTGATGGAAATTAAAGAAAAGCAAGTTGTGGCTAAGTTCATTAGCGTTAATAATGGGTGATGGTCAATAACAAGAATTAAGACAGTGGTGGTGATTGTGGCCCTTCAAGTCAGTTCCCACTCACAGTGACACCGTATAGTTTCCAAGGCCATAAATTTTTACAGGATCAGAAAGCCTCATCTTTCTCCTGTAGAGCGGCTGGTGGGCTCAAACTGTGCACCACCGAGCTACGTGGAGTGAAGATATTGTTAAGTGCTGTCGAGTCAGTTCTGACTCACCTTGACCCAGTATAGAGTTCCCAAGGAGCGGCTGGTAAGTTTGACCACCGACCTGCAACTCAGACCAACCTTGCGGTCCAGTGCTATCCTACAGCGCCACACCTAGAGGACTCCAGGAGTGAAGGTGGAGGTGGTGAATGACGGTCAAATGAATGACAGCTGAGCAGGTGATGCCTGATGCTGTTCCTAATGAGGGAAGGCCCAGGCCAGCACTCACCTCTTTCCCAGGTAACAAGTGAAAGCAATGGCAACTTTACTTGGAAGGCCACCACCAGTGTTGGGAGACTTTCTGAGTGCCAGATCAGGACATGTTTGACTTCCATAGGTCCTGAGGACCGCCCACCCCTCTGCTACCTCACAGAGGGGCCATCATCTTCTTTGCCCACTCACATCTCTGAACACGTCCACGTATTTCAGCATATACTGGTTATCCCGAGTGTTCTGTACAAGAATCTCTTGGTAGGGTTGCATGACTTTCTGTGGAGGAAGAAGAGAGAGGTAGGGGACCTTGAGGTTGAGTTGAAGGAATAGAACCTGGCTGGAGAGGCCCAGATGCCCACCACAGAAGTCTGGCTACGCACCA
Organism: Chrysochloris asiatica; assembly: GCF_000296735.1. NCBI lineage: Eukaryota > Metazoa > Chordata > Mammalia > Afrosoricida > Chrysochloridae > Chrysochloris > Chrysochloris asiatica. The sequence continues at coordinate 20,760,380 of NW_006408557.1, forward strand.
CAACCACAGACTTCAAAAGGCTTTGTTTCTTCCTCTGAATTTTATTGGACACTGCCTGCAGGACCAACTTACGCATCTCACTGAGATCGTCCAACTCATCCTGAAAGACAGCAAGAGGTTGCTGCCAGGCGTCCTGTCTCCTGCATGGTGCAGGGGCCCAGGGCAGGGGCTGACCTACCTGCTGCCTGTCTCTCATCTGCTGGAGCTGGCGCAGAAGGGTGGCAATCTGGACTGACCTAATGGGATACTCATGGTCCATGTACGTGTTCAGGAAGTTCACTTCCTCCTGAGTCTTCTTGATCTTTGCATTCAGCTGCTCCATCTGCTTTTCCAGACCTGGGAATGGGTGAGGGAAGTCAGGAGGGGCAGGAGGTAGGGCCTTCCCCTCCAGGACCCCTCCCAGGAGGCCTGGAAGTCAAGGCTCTCCTTGGCCAATGGACTGGTATTTGGGCTACAGTGAGCTAACAGGCTGGGAGGCAAAAGTTAAGTCCCTAAAGTCTACCACCCCTCACAGGAGAAGAGGTGAATCCCAGAAAAGAGAAATTAAACTGAGTGCAAGATACCTGAACTATTTCTACCTCTGCCAAGACCTGCATGTTCTGGACCTCAGCTCCATCCATGCACACACCCAGGGAGACATGGCCACAGGAGAATTAAGACAAAGTATGTCCCACCTTCCTCCACAGAAAGGAGCCCCAAGATCTCAGGTAGCCTGACACACTGCCCCTCCCCTCAGAAGGATTGCAGTCTGCTCAGGGGAAAAACCAAAAGGCCCAGTTGGATGGAAGCCAAAACACCTATGTCCTGGCCAAGCCAGTGACCCTCAGAGGGGCCTTGGTAGGGAATATAGATAGACAGGGATTGGATCCTGGATCCTGGCTGGTGTCACCTTAGCCAGTTTCCTAATCTGTAAAATGGGAGAACGTCCTTTGCCTCACAGGTAGTTCTAATGACTGAGTTAAGGGTGTACTCATACAAATACAAACCCCTCAGGGCCTGGGAAATGCTTGGTAAGTAAGCTATTAGCTCTGCATTCTATCAGTTCCACCTGACTAAGAAGGGAAGTACCAGTGAAGGCCCTGCAGCTGACCTCCCCAAAGGGCCAGGGGTGAGAGCCAAGGTGTCAGTTGCAGAGATTCTTACAGCTCATCTTCTGTTCCTCCTTCTCCTCAAACTCCTGCAGCTCACACGTCAGCTCCTGCAGTCTCTTCTTGTTTGTGTACTCCAAAATGTCGATGATGTTCTATAGGAGAGTAGGCTCAGCTCATTCCCAGCTTCTGCTGGCACTGCCCAAGATGTCGACCCTCAGGGACTGGGGCGATGAGGTGAGGACACAGACTACTGTGGCCTCTTAGCACTTTCTCAGAGAAGCCAAACCCAGCCCCACTCCTGTCCACAACAAACAGACTAGAAGTCGTGGCCACACACCCCTCCAAACTTCCCCTGCTCTACAAGGGAGAAAGATGAGGCTATCTGCTCCCTTAAAGAGTCACAACCTCAGAAACTCTATGCAGGGTAGCTGTGAGTCGGATCCAACTCCACGGCACACTACCACCACCACCACCACCACCACCACCCTACTAGCACAGTGGGTTACAAGTTGGGCTACTAACCACCAGGCCAGCAATCTGAATCTATCAGCCGCTCCACAGGAGAAAGATAAGGGTTTCTGCTCCCATAGACATTTACAGCCTCCAAAACCACATCACTATGAGTCACTATATACAGGGTCACTATGAGTGAGAACCAACTCCACAGCACAGAAACACCACCACCACCACAATTCTACAAGGAGTCCTAGTGTGGCACTGTAGGATAAACACTGGACTGCTAACCACAAGACTGACAGTTCAAACTCACCAGCCGCTCCTCAGAAAGCCTACACAGAGTTGCTATGCATCACAACAACAAGAAGACCCACCAAAACACTCACGCCACCACAGTATGACACACTAACAGACAAGTAACTGGAAGCTACGCCACCAGTATTTTAAATACCAGCAAGGTCATCAGTGGTAGACAGGTTTCAGCAGACAAAGACAGATGACAGAGAGGTGGACTACTTCTGAAAGGTTAGACACTGAAAACCTCATGAATACTCGCAGAACATTGTCTGATACAGTGCCAGAACATGAGCCTCTTGAGTTGAAAGGCACTTGAAATACAAGGAAAAAAGAGCTGATCCTCAAAGTAAAGTTGACCATCATGATGTGGCTTGGAGCAAAGTTTCCAGGACCTCCATTTGCTGATGGGACACAACTCAAAATGAGAAAAAACAGCTACAATATCCATTAATAATCAGAATATAGAATGTATGAGGTGTGAATTTAGGAAAACTAGAAGTCATCAAAAATGAAGTGCATAAAGATTGATACCCTAGGCATTAGTGAACTGAAATGGAGGGAAGGCCCTACCTCCTGCCCCTCCTGACTTCCCTCACCCATTCACAAGTCTGTTACTGGCCATTTTGAATCTAACAATCATATAGTTTACTATGCCAGGAAACAAATTGAGGAAGAAGTCCAAGGTGTACTAAAAGCATTGGCAAAAAACAAGGTTCCAGAAATAAACAGAATACAAATTGAAATGTTTCAGCAAGCATGCAGCACTCACTCATCTATGCCAGGAAACCTGGCCAACCAATTGGAAGAGATCTGTATCTGTGCCCGTTCCAAAGAAAGGTGACCCAACAGAATGCAGAAATCATCGAACAATATTATTAGTAAGACACACAAGTAAATTTTGCTGAAGATAATTCAAAAATGGTTGCAGCAGCACATCCACAGGGAACGGCAATAAAGGCAAGCCGGATTCAGAGGAGGACATAGAATAAGGAGTATCATTGCTGACATGAGATGGATCTTGGCTGAAAGCAAAGAATACCAAAGATGATTACCTGTGCTTTATTGACTATGCAAAGGCATTCAACTGCATGATCATAAAAAACTATGGATAACATTGCAAAGAATACTTCATTGTGCTCATGGAGAATCTATACATAGACCAAAAGGGGTTTGTTAGAACAGAACCAAATCTATACATGAACCAAAAGGGCTTGTTAGAACAGAAAAAGGGGATACTGAACAGTTTAAAATCAAGAAGGTGTGTGTCAAGGTTGTATTCTTTCAACATACTTATCTGATCTGAATGTTGAGCAAATAATCTGAGAAACTAGACTATATGAAAAAGAATGTGGTTATCAGGATTGGAGGAAGACTCATCAACAACCCGCAATATACAGATGATGCAGCCTTGCTTATTGAAAATGAAGTACTTACAGCTGAAGATCAAAGACTATAGCTTTCGATATGAATTGTTCCTCAATGTGAAGAAAATGAACATTCTTACAGTAAATAAAATCATGATAAACAAAGAATGACTGAAGTTGTCAAGGATTTAAGTTTACTTGGATCCACAATCGAAGCTGATAAAAAAAAACAGTCAAAAAATCAAGCAATACACTGTATTAAGCAAATCTGTTGCAAAAAAAAAAAAAAACTCTTTAAATTGTTAAAAAGCAAAGAGGTCATTTTATGGACTTAGGTGTACCTGAGTCTTATATGATTGGGAAAGCTAGACAATGACTAAGGAAGACTAGAATAGAATTGATGCATTTGATGGTTGGAGAACATTGAAAGTACCTTGGAATGCCACAACAAACAAATCTGTTTTGGAAGAAGTATGGCCAGATTGCTCCTTAGAAAGGATATCGTTTCTCATGCTTTAGATGTTGTCCATGGAAACGGGCATCATGTTTGGTAAAAGATAATCAGTGAAAAAGAGGACGACCCCAATGAGATGAACTGATACAGTGACAGCATTGATGGGCTCAAACACAACAATTGTGAGAATGGCACATTACCAAACAGTGTTTCATTCTATCGAACAGAGTCACTATGAGTCGGAACCGATTCAATGACACCTAACCACCACACTCTACCTCAGCCAATGGCCCAACCACAGAAGCTTAAGCCCAGGTCTAAGTACCTACTCCTCTCTCATCTGAAATGCCACCAAGTTGTATGGCTCTCACTACACAAACAGCTCTCAGAGCCATCTCCAGCGTCACTACCATATGCAAGTTCTCCTCGTCTCCCACCTGAAATAGTTGAGCAGCTACTCCTAAATGGTCCTCCTTTGTTCAACTTACCACACAACAGAATGATCTTTCTTTAAAAAAAAAACAGCTGGCCTCCTTTATATTTAAAACCCTCCATTACCCTGTGGAAGGAACTCTGTTAGTGTTGTGGTTACACACTGGGCTGTTAACTACAAGGGCCAACAGTTTGAATCTACCAGAAGCTCAGCAGAGGAAATATGAGGTTTTCCACTACCATAAAGATTTACTGCCTCGGAAACTTTATACAGGATCATGTGAGTCAGCGCCAACTCGGTGGCACACCACCACCAAGTGGAAAGGTCCAAACTGCATACCTTAGCCCAGAAAGACTCTCGTGGATCTGGCCTGTCAGCCTCCATTCTCTCTGATCCCCTCCTCACGTATTGTCCAGTCATGCTAAACAACGCTTGGCTCCTCTCATTCCACACCCTGTGCACACCATTTCTTTTGCCCAAAGCACTCTCCCATTCCCTCCCGGTTAACATGTACTTCTACAGAATCTGGGAAGCCTCCTGAACCTCCCATGTCTTGGTTAGAGGTCCCCTCTGAGTTCAGCAAGTACCCTATCCTACACTTGAGTTCAACGTGGATGTGCTAAACAGCTGAATGCTGTTTCCCAAGGGCCTAGCCTAGAGAAGGCAATTGTAAATGAACAAAAAAAAAAAATGTACAAATGGACCAATAGAGGAAAATCAGAGAACAAATTTATCTACGTTTGGAAAATGTTGTTCTAGTTTCTTTGAGCTGAATAACTCCACAAGGGGTCTTCAAAAAGTCTGTCGAAAAATTCCACTATCTTTTAATTTCATGAATTTTTTTAAGTTACTTTGTATTTCCCTTGGTCTTGTGCCCCAATAAGTCTGAATTCTCACCTCTTCTCACAGGCCGGAGGTGAGCTCAATCTCTCTGCTCCCTGCAGTCTGCAGTCAGAAGGCAATGATTTCTCCATTAAACCAGACTCTTTCCTCAGACTTTTCTCCAGCCCTTTTCCCCCAGCAATCACCAACCCTCATCTAGAGGAGTTGGAGGATGTACGCTGGGTTCTCGGCAAAGTCTATCTTCCCCACAGACCATAGGTACCACCACTGGGATGAGAGCAGCAATAGCACAGTGGAAAGAACGCAGGTGTCAGAGAGCCGGGGTTCAAGTTCACTTGCTAGCTTGGTGACCTTGGGCATCTAGCATCTGTGTTTCCATCACTTCATATGTTAAGTGAGGATAGTACCCGTTTTGTCCGTATTAGATCTATATATGTAAGGAGTCTGGGCGGCGCACAAGATTTAAGAGCTCAACTACTAGATGAATGGTTAGCAGTTCCAACCCACCAGAAACTTTTCAGAAGGCAGGGCTGGCGATTCGCTTGAAACCCTATGGCGCCATGGTACTCTGGACACAAGGGGCCGCCATGAGTTGGAAGGAACTCCCTGACAATCAACATGTGTACAGCACATATGTATGTATGTGTAGTGCACTGTATTATACTGAATAAGTGATACACTCTATAGGTGATAGCAGCTACTTTGTCTTGCACACCTACAGTGCGGTTGTTGTTAACTGTCGTTGAGTCGGTTCCAACTCCTAACATAGGGTTTCCAAAGAACGGCTCGTGAGTTTGAACTGCCGACCTCGCGATTCAAACCAACCTTGTTGTGCACCAAGTGAGAATATTGAAGTTCCACGAAGCGAGGTTAACGCAGGGTCTCTCAATTAGAGAGCATTCGCATAAGACCCCACCTGGATCTGATCCCACAGCTAGGATGGATAACCAAAGAAAAGGCTGCATGCAACGGGTGGAGGATACCGCTAATGCAAAGGAGAGGGCAGGAGAGGGCGCCTGAGCGCTCAGCGGGCAGCGGAAGCCGGGGGCGCCAGGGCTGTGCAGAGGACTGCAGCGGGCGGGCTTCCCAGGCAGCGCAGGGTCTTACACTGAGGATGTCCTGCTGTTGCAGCATTTCCCGCACTTTCAGGGCCGTGCTGTTCTCCAAGTCCTGGATAGTCTTGACCAGGTCCTGATTGAGCTTAGTGAGGAAGTTCTCATGGCTCTGGAGTTCGTGGAGCGAGGTTCGCCGGCTTCTGAGCACTGTCTACAGACAGAAGGAAGGAAGGAAGGAGGTGCTGCGCCAGGCTGGCTGGAGCCTCAAGGAACCTGGGGACAAGCGCCTTACCGCAGGACACCCCTTGTGGCCGCCATTGGTAAATGCAGCTGTGCTGGGGCGTCCGTTCCCCTTTGTCTCCTGCCAAAGCATCTGAAACACGTTTTTCCCTAAATTTCCGTCTCTAAAGTGGGAATGCAAATTACTTAGGTAATTCAAGTCAAGGTCTTATTATCGATGGCATCTTTTGATCAAAAATATATAGCATGGGGGGAGGGGGGAGGAACCTGTAAAAGCAGATTGTGAAAGGCATAAACCTGTCAGAGAAGGAAAACTCAAATATTTCCCACTGAAGCGAGTGATAGGAAAGTGGTAAGACTGCACCCTGCCAAAGGGGGAAAACTTGCAAGGCCCAGGAAAACAAAGCAGTCCCATCAAATGCTGGCTCTCACAGGTCTCACTGTAACCTTAAAAGCTACCCCATGGAGGTTTGGGGCTAACAGAGGTGACAGTTGTGTGGATAGGAGCAGGAGAGGCAGAGTAGGTAAAAACAACCACCATTTCCTGTCTGGTGCTGAGCCCTCTCAGTAAAACGCAGATCCTTGTGGAAGGATTACGGGACTGGTCTGAGATCACACCCAACAAAATTAAGACCAAAATAGCTAAGTAACCAACAATCGGGCCTGCTTACTCTGTGCCAGGCACATGGTATCAATTCTTCCCCCAACCACCCTATGTGTATTAGCCCTGTTTACTGATAAATGGAGTTGTGGTGTGGTGCTGTGGGTTAATGCGCTACACTGCAAAGTTGAACTGCAATATTGGCGGTTCAAGCTCACCAGCCACTCTTCGGAAGCCCTATGCAGAGTCACTATGGTTTGGAACTGACTTGACGGCACTTTACAACAACAACTGATAAATGGGGGCTCAGAGTGTGGTTAAGTGATTTGCCCAAAAGTCACACAACCAGGAAGTATTGGAATTGGAACTAAAAAGCCAGACTTCTGACTCTAAATGTCTTTCCACTACACAAAGGTTTACAATTCAATGGATTTAAAACTACAGCCACAGCTGAAGCACATAGTGTGAGACTTGGATGTTAGGTCTAGGCACACCTCATTCAAATTCCAGCTCTTCCACTTACCATCTAAGGCAAGGGTGGGGGACCATTTTTCCTGCCAAAACTTGTAACATCATTCGCAAGCCATATAAAATTATCAACTTAAAAATTAGCCTGCCTACCCAAAATGGGGGGGTGGGGGAGCGCTACAAAGGCTTACAAGCTTTCAAGAGGGAACCTAGATCCAGAGGGCGTGGAGGAAGGTAGAATCTCCACTGAGTAGTAACCAGTCTGTCTGAAGTTAGCTGATGCAATGAAATGCAGCTAGGTCTCTTGTGATACAATAGTGAATAATTGTTATCAGGACTGATTGTGAGGGTTGGAAATGTAAAGGTAGA
>NW_006408557.1:20769715-20791319 GCF_000296735.1 Chrysochloris asiatica
CACAAGGCTGGTGGTTCAAGCTCACCAGCTGCTCCTCAGAAACCCTATACAGGGTTGCTATGGGTCGGAACTGCACTTAACAACAACAATCTTATTTGCATGGAGTCCTGATGTGGCGCTGTGGGATAAAGCACTGGACTTCACAGTTGGCTTGAACCACAAAGTCAGCAGTTCAAACTCACCAGCCACTCCTTGGAAACTCTATACAGGGTCTCTATGAGTGGGAACTGACTTGATGGTATTTAACAGCAGTGTGATGGCTGGGAATCCTGGTATGACACTGTAGGATAAGCACTGGGCAGCATCATTAGTCTGAAGTGATTGTAAACCCATCAGCCAGTCCTCTTAAACCCTATACAGGATCCCTCCAAGTAGGAATTAACTCAATGGCACTTAACAACTATATAGCCCGTGGGGAGGATGTTCCCTACCTCTGATCTAAGTGAACCTAAGCAAATCACCGCCCCCATGGGTGGCTTACTCAATAAACAAAGTAAGCATGAGCTTACTTGTGCTTACTTATCCATAGTGAATAAGATAAAGTAAATAAGCACAAGTAAATCTATGCTTACCTTGCTAACTGTGTACTCCATCCCTGCCAGGGATCTAAATTTGAAAAGAGACTTGGATTCTGTAGGAAGGTGCTGTGGTGTGGGGGTTGGGAGAAAGGCAGATGCCAGCCAGTCCTAGAAGCAGCTTTGTATGACAAAAAATTGTGAAATTGTTCACTACAGATTAGTAGGCATACACAAGAAAGTTTGTGCTTACCTTGATTATTGGGTAATCCGACACTGCCCCTAAAGCCCTATTATAGTCATTCTAAAAGTGAGGAAAGGAATACCTACATCAGAGAGCTGCTTTAAAGATTATGCGAGATGACAGAATACGATGTGGGGTGCCCTCAGTGACGACTCTCTAAGGCTCACCCTCCACCCCTGCCACACCTATTTGCTTTCTTTTTTCTCCTTTCCGTTCTTCCTAATTTCTTTGGTTTTCCTTTCTTCAAATTTCTTCCTCCAGTTCGTCCTAATTTCTTTCACTACCAGCAACTACCCCTTCCTGGGGAGTCCTGGTGTAGCACCGTGGGTTAGTAAGCTGGAATGCAAGGTCAGTTTAAACTGCAAGGTCAGTGGTTCAAGCTCACCAGCCACTCCTTGGAAACCCTACACAGGGTCGCTATGAGTGGGAACTAACTCAATGGCACTTCACAGCAACAATAACCCCTTCCTTGACTCCTGATGTAGCACTGTAGGATACGCACTAGACTGCTAGCCAGAAGGTCAGCAGTTCAAACTCATCAGCTGCTCCTTGGAAACCCTACACAGGGTTGCTATGAATCAGAGCTGAATCCACAGTATTGAACAACAACAGCCCCTACCTAGCCCCTGGCTCCTTTATTCCCCACATAAGAATAACCAAACTCACTGCCAGAGTATCAATTCTGACTCATTGGGACCTGGTTCAGGATTCCCAAGGCTGTAAATCTTTGTGAGAAAGCCCTGGTAACAAAGAAGATTATGAGCTGGGCAGCTATCAACCAGGTCAGCAGTTCAAATCATCTACCAGTAGTTCCACAGGAAAAAGATGAGGCTTCCTGTTCCCAGAGAGATGTACAGCCTCAGAAAGCCTGTCACAGTGTCGCTATGAGTCACCAGTAACACCACATCTTTACAGAAGCAGAAAGCCTCATCATTCTCCCAGGGAGTGGCTGGTGGGTTTAAACAGCCGACCTTACGGTTAGCAGTCCAGTACTTATTTTACAGCGCCACCAGCATTCTTAGAAGAATAACACTGTATCTCAAATAATTGAGCACTTACTATGTGCATTACTGCGTTTCATTGTTATAGTAACTCTGTGAACTGGACACCATTGCTAGCCCCAGTTTACAGAAGCAGAAACTGAGGTCCAAAGAGATTCAGTAACTTGACCACAAACCAGAGCTGTTGTCACTAAAGTCTAGACTCTTATCCACTCCACTAAATAGCCCACGAATCGCCAGACCAAAATATCTCAAAATGTGAAAAATACTCAATACGCCCAGTATTCCTGGGCCTAGTACAAGAATCTGTATTTTCAATATACACTCCACTCCCAGGTGATTCTGATAAATAGCATAATTTAATGACCTCTGCTCTAGAGAGGAGGAGCTCTGGTAGCATAGTGGTTATGAATCAGACTGCAAACCGCAAAGTCAGCAGTTCGAAACTACCAACTGTTCCACAGGAGAAAGATGAGGCTTTCTAAAGCTCCTGTAAAGATTTACAGCCTTGGAAACCCTATACAGGGTCGCTATGAGTCAGAACGACTCCACGGCACATAACAACGGCTCTAGAGAGGTGGACTGCTAGTGTGGCACTGTAGGCTAAGCACTGGACAGCTAACCAAAAGGTCCCTGGTTCAAACCCACCAGCCGCTCCTTGGAAACCCTATACAGGACTGCAATGAGTTGGAACCAACTCAATGGCAGTTAACAACAATGAAGTCTAGAAGGGGTCTTCTCTGACCACCAGATATAATGCTGAAACTCTGCATTGCTTCAGTCCTGCTCCTTATCCCAATGTGTAATTATGTAATTACGATTTATAATCGTCTCCGCCTTCCCTAATTTCTTTTTCTCCAAGACTTGCCGCCATCTGACACAGTCGCTATCTTTCTTACTACCTTGTTTCTTGTCTGTCTCCCCCAGCTAGAATGTCATGCCCAGGCAAGCAGGCATTCTGATAGTTTGGCCACAGCCGCATCTCCAGCACATACATTGGTGCCTGGAACATAGTAAATGTGGGTTGAACTCATTTCCTATGTGTCCTCCTCCTAAGCGTAAGCTCCCTAACACCAGGAACTAAGTGTCTTGTTGACAGCTGTATCTGGCACCGTGCCTGGCAGCAACAGCCCAAAGACACCTCCAGCCATACTCAGCATGAAAACACAAGGTTTAATCGTAGACCAATTGTCCCCATCACCCACCCCCGACAGCTTCCCATCTTTCTCACTCACCTGCTGCAGCCAACACAGGCCTCACAGCCCTTGAATGTACAATACCCTCTACCTGAACATTCCTCCTTCAGAGAGCCACATAGCTGCTTCCTCACTTCCTTCAGATCTCAGCAGCCTTCCCTAACCAGCCTCTCTAAAACAGTCACTACCAATCCCTCTTCTGTCCCTGTTTAGCCTCCTAAGCTTTATGTTTCTTCACAGCACGTATCATCACTACACACATTATATATTTACTTGTCGTGGTCATTGTCTGTCTCTCCCAGTAGAATGTGAGCTCTCATGGCTGAATGTGCACTTCTGAATAGGATCTGGCATACTGTAGATGCTCAATAAATGCAAGGGGGCTTCAAAAAGTTCATGGAAAAGTGGAATGAAAACACAATGTAATTTTTCCATGAACTTTTTGAAGCCCCCTCATATTTGTTGTAACTAAATGAATGAATGATTATGAGACAATGTTAGGAATGGGTTAGGAGCTCAGATTTTGAAGTCAACTTGTCCAAGTTCACGATCTTTACCAAACAAAAACACATAAACCACCTTTTAAAAATCAGGAGGAGCTCACAGGACCAATCTCTAGAAAAGGACATAATGAAAGTAGATGGTCAGCAAGTCTGAGGGAAACTATGGATTCAAACATATCATGAAGCTGACATGGAGCCAGGCAATACTTTGTTCTATTATATATAAGGTCACTATGAATCTGAGCCAGCTCAATGACAACTAACCACATCAGTAACACGGAATCAATACTGAGTGATTGATGGCCATGGCTTTCCAAGAAGGAGTTAGGGATGTGGATTGGAAAAGTGTATCATTTTAAAAGAGTCTCTGGGTGCTACAAACAGTTAAGCAATCAACTATTGGCCCATAAGTTGGCATTTGAACCCTCCCAGAGACCTCTCAGAAGAAAGTCCTGGCAATCTGCTTTGAGGGAAACCAGCAACGTCCTTTTAAAAGGACACAAAGCACAGTCTCTACTAGCCTGGAAACAGAAGCACTATATGGGGCCCAGCTACCACTTTCAATTTTGAAGGGGATCACAACAGATGCGAGTTTTCTCATGCTTGGAATTCTACAGATGACAACTCCTTCTCCATTTTCCTGGGTATTTGCAACATCTAGAAGAGAACATCATGTGAAGGCAGAGGCAGAGATTGCAATGATGAAGATATAAATGAAGAAACACCAAGGATTGCTCTGAGCCATAAGAGATGAGGAAGAAGCAAGGAAGGATTCTTCCCTACAACCTCCAGAGTTTGGCTTTCCTGACACCTTAATTTCAGCCACCAGAAATGTGACATCATAGATTTCTGTTATTTTTATTTTAAAAAACTTTATATTGTAAATTAAGTGAAGATTTACAGACAAGACCATCCGTTTTTAATTAAACAAATCATATACTTTGAAAAAAAATCAGGAAGAAATAACATCAAAAATATGAGTTCCAAAAAATAAAAATGAGTTCTATTTTGATTTAAAGATTCTATGGTAGACTCCTAATCAAAAGAGGGGGAAATGCAAAACAGAATTTCAATCCTATTAGAATACAAACTTTCTAGAGCCATGGAGGCTGGATGAGCCCGTGAAACTATTGCCCCGAGATCGTCGGTAAGCCTTACATAAAAACGTCCCCTAATCTCTTCTTAGGGAGCTCTGGTATCATAGTGGTTACAAATCGGGCTGCGAACCGCAAGGTCAGCAGTTCTAAACTACCAGCTGTTCCGCGAGAGAAAGATGAGGCTTTCTGCTCCCATAAAGATTTACAACCTCGGAAACCCTGTACAGGGTCACTATGAGTCAGAACCAACTCCACGGCACATAACAATAACAACAACAATCTCTTCTTAAAACCAAACAATAGTTTAACTTAACTAGTAAAGATTTTCTACCTTGAGTATTATGGTCTTTTAAGATCTAGGTGTAAGGGATCAAATTGACAACAGCAACTTGAAAGATAGGAACCTTCGAAGGCCAGGAGTTTATGTTAATGGAGGAGGAAGAAATAGGAAAAGGAGAGTGGGAATGATTGTACAATTTAAAGAATGTCATCGCTGTCACTGCATCCTTCAGGTAGAAACTGGTGACTTGGTGCCTGTCTGGCTGTGTACATTATCAATAATAACTAAAGTAAGCTGTATGCCTAAATATGTATGACTTGGTGTCTGTCTGGCTGTGTACATTCTCAATAATAACTAAAGTAAACTGTATGCCTAAATATGTATGCACATATTCAGATATGTGTGAGTTCCCTTCTGAATGCTGGGCAACCATTTGCCAGCAAACCTGAAGGTTGAAGAAAAAAAAGTTTCAAAGCAAATATAATTTTCCTATTTTCTTATATAGTAGTCATTCTTCACTGAGCTACTAAAAATTTCTTAAGAGAAATCCAGAATTTTTCTATGTTCTTTTGTTGTATATTTAGTATTTTACTTTCTACTATGGACTCTAAAAACCGGTCTTCTTTTTGTCATTCCAATAACACTGAAGCATTGTTCAGAAAATTATAGAAGTCATAAAATAATACATGAGAAAATGATCTAAAATTATATCAGTTAATGTGGAAAATTAAATAGTGATCCCATCTTTATAGAGCACTGCATTCCAGGGCAGGGGAATTTACTGGCAATTTTAAGATGTTCAAGCTACTAGATCTTTCCTAACGGAGTGAAATAAAATATGATTCTGATCCTTTTCCTGAGTCTTGTAAACAACAGCAAAAGCTTTGTTGAACTGGTTTTGATCACTAGTACCCATTTCCTGGCTCTGTGGCCTGAAGGAAGTCACTTATCTCCCTGAGTTTCCCTTTCCCCCATTGTATCATAGGGATGATGATGATCATGCCTACAGGGTTGCTATGAAGAAGAAGTTAAGTCCATCTTGACCCCCAAGAAGGGTTCTGTGTATGTTTCCTGTAGTCATAGCCAGCCCAGTACTCGGGCCCCCATACCCTCATTAGTCGGATTTTGGCCTGCATCTTCCCAGAGTCCAACTTCTCCCCTCTGCTTGGATCTTGCTGACTCCTCAGGTGGCTAGTCCCCGATACAATGGACTTGGAGAACAATGCTGGATTTAAATGGAGAAGGACAAGAAGAGGGTGTGAGTTCAGACAGGATTAGAGTCATGCCCCAGGGAATGTACCATCAGTGGAACAGAGCAGAGGCCCCTGGCCCACTTGTTCACAGCCCTAGAAGGTATGACAGCGTGACATGGACTTCACACCCAACAAGCTCCTGAGGCCCCACTCTGAGCCCAACAAAAGCAAGGACTGAATACGTGCTGAGAGGAGAAGAGGACCAGTACTGGACACAACTAGGCAGCACTTCCCACCCTTCCATCCAAAAGAGAGTCAGGAGCCCCCATTCCTTGTGCCTTGCTGATAACTGTGCCAGCAGGCCTGAGTCCAAATTCCTGCTCTCCCAGCAAACTGACCAGTGGAAAGGTCAGGTGAAATAGGGATTAAAGAGCAAACCTGTAGCACCAGACAAACTGGGTTTGAATTCAGGGTCTACCTTCTACGAGCTGTGTGGCCTTGGCCATGTCACATTATCTCTCTGTCTCTCGCTTTCCCCAACATGTGAAATGGGAATAATCATACCTACCATGTCATGAGCGGCGTCCTGGTGTAGCACTGTGGGATAATGCACTGGACCACAAGGGTCAGTTTGAACCACAGGGTTGGTGGTTCAAATTCACCACTCCTCAGAAACCCTATGCAGGGTCTCTATGAGTCAGAACTGCCTCAAAGGCACTTAACAACAACAACCATGTTGTGAAGATGAAATAAGCAGTTACTATCCAGTAAAGAATTGGTGATAGTGCCTGACTTACATACATTGGCTATACACTCATAATTGGTAGGAATTAACTAATGGCCTGGGAACAGGGAACACAGCACCAATGACAAAACTCATTGCACGTCTCTGAAACAACCCTAAGAGCATATAACCTTGCAAGGAGCACTAGAAAATAATTCAGATTTGAATAAAGAATTTGGAAGACAGTCTTAAAATCCAGCCTCCTCTTAACCTGTCTTGCACACACACAAGACAATTCACCTAGGTAGTTGTAGCTCTACTTAGAATTCATCAGTGCAACCCAGTTCACATGGGAAAGATACTCAGCCTGTCTTATTTTTCTTTCTTAGTGGGTCAATATCCATAATTGTCTCATATTAAGTATCAAGTTGATGAAGTAAGTCAAACCATTAATTTTGTGTTACATATATATATATATATTTGGGATTTAATTTAAAGTATGTGAATTAGATTCTGATTTTTATTCGTTTTAAGTTGAAAAATTTAAGACAGTCTTATTAAGTTTATGCAGATACATTATGAGAACTCTTTTAAAAACATAAAATTATCCATATTTACTTTATTTATTCGATTTACAAGAATTACTTAAATCCCTAGTGGACTTGGTTAATCAGACAAATGAACTATTTGAAAATGAAATACAATGAACTTTTTTATTTGCCTCAAAAACCACTGCTATTTAGGCTTGCAGGGTATACCCTGTGGTTGGTGGATGATGCATGGAGGAGATTGTAACCATGGCAAGGAAACGATATACGATGGGATCAGTGTGAAGCTAATGTTCTCCCATGTAAACTATCACATAACTCACAATAAGGCATTAAAAACAAAACAAATTTAAAAAATCCACTGCTATTGAGTCCATTCCAATTCCTAGTGACCCTGTAGAACAGAATTATACTACCCCATAAGGTTTTCAAGGTTTAAATCTTTATAGAACTCAGCTGCCTCATCTTTCTCCTGTGGAATGGCTTATGTGTTTGAACCACCACTACCAACCTATTGGTTAGTAGCCCAGTGCCTAACCCACTGTGCCACCAGGGTTCCTTTAAAAAGGTCTGATGATGTTGTGTGCCATACAGGCGGTTGGAACAGGTGGGTTTGAACTGCCAACCTTGCAGTAAGCAGTACAATACTTATCCCATGGCACCACACCAGTGCCTTAAAAAGTATGTTGTTGTTAAGTGCCACTGAGTCGGTTCTGAGTCATCACAACCCAATATAGCATTTTCAAGGAGCAGCTGGTGACTTTGAACCATCTACGCCGTGGTTCAAACCAACCTTTCCATCCAGCGCTTATCCTTCAGCGCCACACCAGGACTCCTTAAAGGTATATCGTTGTTATTAAGTGCTGTCGATTCGGTTCCAACCCATAGTGACCCTGTATAGGGTTTCTGAGGAGCGGTAGGTGAGTTTGAACCACCAACCTTGTGGTTCAAACTGATGTTTAGATCCAGTGCTTACACTACAATGCCACACCAGAACTCCTTAAGAGGTACAGAGGAATTTAATTAACCAAGTTCCAAAATCTCCTTATTTTTTTAATAAAATAGGTTAACACTCATACAGAATCCCGGTGTGGCGCTGCAGAGTCATGGTCGATCTGAACTGCAAAGTTGGTGGTTAAACGAGAATTGTGAGAATTCCTGTTTTCTTTATGCTGAGGTGTAAGTCATACTGAAAGCTATAGTCATTGTTCTTCATCAGTGCTTAAGTCCTCTTCCCTTTCAGCAAGCAGGTTTGTGTCCTCTGCATATCACATGCTCTTAATGAGTCTTCCTCCAATCCTGATGCTGCATTCTTCTTCATATACCACTGAAATTATGCGTTCCGCAAACAGATTAAAGAAATAGATGAAAGAAGACAGCTCTGACACACATCTTCCCTGATTTTAAACCATGAAGTATACATTTGTTCTGTTCAAACACTGGCCTCTTGGTCTATGTACAGGCTCCTCGTGACTACAATGAGGTCTTCTGGAATTACCATTCTTCACAATGTTATCCATAATTCATTATGATCCACACAGTCAAATGCCTCGGTTTAGTCAATAAAACACCACTCATCTTTCAGTTTGTTGGGCTGTGGTGACTAGACCCTAGAGAGCCAGTGGCATTATATAACAGATTTATACTGCCCCCATTTCTAAAGAGCTCTGGTAGTGTAGTGGTTACGAATCGGGCTGCAAACCTTAAGGTCAGCAGTTCAAAACTACCAGCCGCTCTGCGGAGAAAGATGAGGATTTCTGCTCCCGTAAAGATTTACAGCCTCGGAAACCCTGTACAGGGTCGCTATGGGTCAGAACCGACTTGACGGCAGTTAACAACAACATAGGGTTTTCTAGACTGTAAATCTTTCCAGAAGACAATTGCTTCATCTTTCGCCTGTGGAATCGCTGGTGGATTTGAACCACCAACATGTTGCTGGGATGCTGGAAGCTATGCCACCAGTATTTCAAATGCCAGCAGGGTTAGCCATAGTGCACAAGTTTAAGAAGAAGTACCTAGAGATATAAGGGAAATTTTTCCATTATCTCTAATTCCATTTTTCCACAAACTTTTTGAAGTCCCTTCAGACTGAAAAAAAGGTGTCCAGTGAACACCTTTAGAATAGCAACAGAACACTGATACAGTGCCCAAAGATAACACTCCTTGGGTTAGAAGGCACTCAAAATATGACCTCCTCATACAGAGTCAACCTTAATGATGTGGATGGAACAAGCCTTTAAGACCTTCATATACTGATGTGACATGACTTAAAATTCGAAGAAATAGCTGCAAACATCCTTTAGTACTAGGGATATGGAATGTCCCTAGTATTAAAGTGTGAATCTAGGAAAATTAGAAGTTGCCAAAAATGAAATGGAACACATAAAGATCAATACAATAGACACTGGTGGTGGTTGGTTATGTGCCATGGAGTTGGTTCCGACTCATAGTGAGTGACCTTGCAAGGGTTTCCAAGGCTGTAAATCTTTACAGAAGCACAAAGCCTCCTCTTTCTCCCACGGAACTGCTGGTAGTTTCGAACTACTGACCTTGAGATTAGCAGCCTAATTCATAACCATTACACTACCAGAGCTCCTTATACTAGGTATTAGTGAGCTGAAATGGACTGGTGTTGACCATTTTGAATCAGACAGTCATAAGGTTTACTATGTCAAGAATGATAAATTGAAGAGGAACCACGTCACCGATTCATTGTCAAAAAGAACATTTTAAGATCCATCCTGAAGTACAAAGTTGTCAGTGACAGAAAGTATCTATCTGACAACAGGAAAGACCAGTTTATATACTATAATTCAAAAACATGTACCAATCACTAATGCTTAACATGAAGCAACTGAAAAAAAAAGTTACAGGAGGTAACACAAATAAAATCACCAAGGTCAAGAATAGCTATTCCATGCTCTCCCCAAACCCTAAATCAGCTTCCTAGTGTCCCTTGCCCACCTGACTGAGCATTAACCAAGTCTTTCATTTTGTTTTTCTTCTGGCCGCTGGTTGGCTGGACTGGAGGCAGAGTAGAAGACTGCATTTTCTGAGTAGGCCTCTGCCATTGACCATAATCCTATCAGACATAATAACACAGTTAGTCATGTAGTTCAAATGGTTCATATCCCAGTTCTACCCATTACAGATACCTGTGACTTTACCTCAACTTCCTCCTCTGTAAACTACACTTATTAATTAATAAAACCGTCTTTCAGGGGCTGGTGTGATGATTCTCAGAAATATTTGTAAAGTATGTGGTAAGTGCTCCAAAAATTTTAGCTATTACTTTTTATCAACCAGCCACAATTTACACAGCACACGCAAGTAGTGAGGTGCAAAAACTGTCAGAAACCAAAGACATGGAAATAAACCCAAGATCTATATTAAGGAAGTAAGAATAGCATTCAGGGAACAGCATAATATACCCTGTACCTGGGTGGCTCAACTGCTTTGCACTCAGTTACTAGTCTAAAGGCTAACATTTTCAATCCATGCTGTGGCACGGCAAAGGAAAGGACTGGCGATCGGCTTCTATAAAGATTGTTGTTATGTGCTGTGGAGTCGTTTCCGACTCACAGCGACCCCGTAACAGGGTCTCCAAGGCTGTAAATCTTTGTTGTTGTTGTTAAGTACCGCGGAGTCGGTTCGGACTCATAGACCCTGCAGAGGGTTTCCGAGGCTGTAAATCTTTATGGGAGCAGAACGCCTCATCTTTCTCCCGCAGAACAGCTGGTAGTTTCGAACTGTTGACCTTGTGGTTCGCAGTCCGATTCGTAACCACTACGCTACCAACTTTATGGAACAGCAAAGGAATATATTCTGATAGGGAAATAGGATTAAAAAAAAAACCGAGATTCAGAAGCTTGTCCGAACTCTTATCACCTGCCATGTGTGTTGAGAGGATGCAAAGTTCAGACCCAAGGTCAGAGAGCCCCTACTACCTCCCTATCCCGCCAAGACTCACCAGAGCCGGATAGTTGTGGATTGTGGATGTAATCCCAGAATGGTCGGGTCTGAAAAGAGTGGGAGTAGGGGGTGAAGAGACAGAACTTCAACCTCATATCCCAGGGAACTTGAAACATGCATAGTGTCTGGAACCTGAAACCGCAGTTGACTCAGGACAGAGAGGAATAATGTGGGAGAGAAAGAGAAGAGACAGAGCTTCAAAGATGTAGGCGAGGAGGGGTGAAATCAGAAGAGAGGCAGGGCGTATGCAAGATTAGTAGGAGGTGGGGTTACTCATGAGTACTCCACTACCCCAGGCTCCTTTTTACTCACTTTGGAAAGCTGCGCGCCATTGGGGAACGTGGAAGGAGCGTTGCAATCCTCGGAGCCCTGATCTTCTGAGATGCCTATCCAGCCTCCTTTCCTCAATGTGCATCGCGCAATTACCCAAGTCACTAGAACTTCCCAGACGTTTTCTGTCGCGTTGCAATCTCCAAGGAAACGCGTTTCGGACTACAGAGAGCCTGGAGGGACTAATCCCGCAAGGCAAACTGTAACATCCCTACATCCAGTTTGCCCGCCTTTAATTCTACAGGACTGTACCATTGCTCCACTTTCAACAAACCTCCATCTGTTCCTTCTCATCCTCACTCTTGCCTAATGACTTTGCTTCTGATTTTACAGAGAAAATTGTAGAGATTAATAAACTCACAAGTTCACATCGCCTCATTTATTCACCTACCCACCTCTTTAACTGTAGAAACTGCCAATCTTCACATTTATGCACCGATTCATATCCTTTTTCATATTCTTAAAAGACATTACCCAGAGTTAAGTAAGCAGTCTTTTTCTTAAATTACTGATAAATAAATTGAGTTTCTGAGAAGGGAAGTAACTCTCTTGAGGGTATAATGTTGCTCTTTACCCTTCATCTCCTTCCTCGTCATCCTCTACGATATCATAATTTTTCCCTCTTTTTGTATCATGCTCATCTGTATACAATCATGTTTTCATTGCTTCTCTTTAAAAAAAAAAAAGTGACCACTCCTCTCCAGCCACCCTCCCATTTTCTAGTAGGTTCACTTTTTTTTTTTTTTTTTTAAATTAAATGTTTTTATTTTGGATTGAGTGAAAGTTTACAGGGCACATCATCAGCTTCACATTCAACCATTCATATAGCTTGTTTCATTACATTGATTATTATCCCCTCCATATATCATCAGTTAACAGTGTTTCTCTCTATCCTCTTTAGCTTTTTTTTTTTTTTGGATGAGGGGGGACAGGTTCACTTTTTTACTGTAAAACTCCTAAAGATGTTTATCTCCTTTCTGTTTCCTGACCTTACCCCATACCTACCCCCACTTCAATCAGGCTACACCCACCTTGTTGTTGAAACTGCCTTTATTAATACCAACATGACCAGAGTCTTGGTTCTCACCAAGTAGCATGTGACCCAGCAGATCACCCCTCCCTGAAACACTTTCTTAACTTGGATTCAGAAAACCACTGTCCTGATTTCCTTCCTCCCTGTCTTTTTATCTGCTTTTCAGTCACTTTTGCTGGTTCTTCCTCTTCCCCATTTTATGATCTTCTGTTCCTCTATCCACTCTAGTTTTGTCAACACTCTTATCCCTTCCTGTCTCATCAGTCTTACAGCCTTGGATACCATCTGTATCCCCAGATTCAGTCTTAAAACAGACCTAAGGAGCTCTGGTAGCGTAGTGGTTACGAACTGGGCTGCTAACCTCAAGGTCAGCAATTGGAAACTACCAGCGGTTCCGTGGCAGATAGATGAGGCGTTCTGTTCCCGTAAATATTTACAGCCTCGGAACTTAACAACAAAATACTGAACTCCAGCTATATACATCCTAGTCAGCATCTTTATTTGGATGCCTGTTAGTGTTAGCAAACATGCCACCGGAATTCTCCTGGACTTAGCAAGATGTTGCAGAAGTCGATCATGGCTGTCTAGGGGAATTTATTCTTTAAAATGCCCATTTCTAAAGTTCTCATAGCTCATTGGCTTTTCATCTTTTGTCTCCTTATTTAGTTACCTTCTTCTACCTGTGGTTGTTGGTGGTTACCATTGGGATGGGTGTAAAGGGTGTCAGGTATGCTTCTTCTTCCTTGCATCCCTGTTCTGTCATAAGGAATCCTGGTGTGGTGCTGTGAGCTAATGAGCTAGACTGCAAAATTGGTTTGAACCTCAAGGTCGGTGGTTCAAGCTCACCAGTTGCTCCTCAGAAACCCTATACAGGGTCGCTATGGGTTGGAACCAACACAGCGGCACTTAACAACAACAATCTAACGTGCAATCTTTCCCTTGAAAACTGCCTCCCCTATGTTTTTTCCCAATTCAAAATGACAACTCTGTTTGTGAAGTCATCCTTGACTCTTCTCTTTCTCCCACATCCAATCAATCCATCAGCAAAAACTTCCTAAATCAGACCACTTACCACCACACACACACACACACATCCCACTTTCCTCATGCACCCAGACTACAGTACCAGCTTCCAGGATCCTCTTCCTGTGTACCTGCCATCTCCAATGCTGAGATGAATGTCATAAAACATACCAGAGTGTTACATGTTGTTGTTATGTGCCGTCAAGTTGATATCGACTCATAGCAACCCTATGCACAACAGAAGGAAACACTGCCCAGCGCTGTGCCAATTGCACAATCGTTCCTACAATGGACTCAAGTCCATTGCTGCTGTCTTTGTATCAGTCCATCTTGTTGGGAGTCATCCTCTTTTTCTCTGACCCTCCAGTTTACCAAGCATGATGTCCTTCTTCAGGGACTTAGCCCTTCTGAAAACATGTCCAAAGTATGAGAGATGAAGTCTGGCCATCCTGGCCTCCTAGGAGCACTCTGGCTGCACTTTTTCTAACACAGATTGGTTTGTTCTTTTGGCAGTCCATGGTACTTTTAATATTCTTCTCCAATACCATAACTCAGATGCATCAATTCTTCTATGTTCTTCCTTATTCATTGTCCAACTTTCACATGCACATGAGGCTATTGGAAATACCATGGCTTGGGTCAGAGGCAACTTAGTCCTCAAACTGACATCTTTGCTCTTGAACGTTTTAAAGAGGCCTTGTGTAGCAGATTTGCACGTTGTTTGATTTCTTCATGGTTGGTCTGAGCAAAATGAAGTCTTTAACAACTGCAATCTTTTCTCCACTTATCATGATGTTGTTTATTCGTTCAACTGTGAGGATTTTTGTTTTCTTTACATTGAGATGCAACCCATACCAAAGGCTGTGGTCTTTGATTTTCATTGGTAAGTATTTTGAGTCCTCTTTGCTTTCAGCAAGCAAGGTTGTATCATCTGCATATCGCAGGTTGTTAATGAGTTTTCCTCCCACATGCCACATTCTTCATATAATCCAGCTTCTCAAATTATTTGCTCAGCATACAGATTGAATAAGTATTGTGAAGGAATTCAATCCTGACGCACACCTTTCCTAATTTTAAACCATTCATGGGTGATCCTTGCTCTGTTTGAACAACTTCCTCTTGGTCTATGTACAGGTTCCTAATGAGCACAATTAAGTGTTCCGGAATAGTCATGCTGCATGTTGTCCACAGCTTGTCTTGGTTCACACAATCAAAAGCCTTTGTATAGTCAATAAAGCACAGGCAAACATCTTTCTGGTATTCTCTGCTTTCAGCTAAGAATCCATCTTACACCAGCAATGATATCTTTCATGCCATGTCCCTGTCGGAAGCCAGCCTGAACCTCTGGATGCTCCCTATCAACGTACTTGCTGGAGTCATTTTTTAATAATATCTTTAGCAAAATTTTACTTGCATGTCTTATTAATAATATTGTTCAACAATTTCTGCATTCTGTTGGGTCGCCTGTCTTTGAAATGGGCACAAATATGGGTCTCTTCCAGTCAGTTGGCCAGTTAGCTGTCTTCCAAATTTCTTGGCGTAGTTGCGTGAGCGCTTGCAGTGCTTCAGCAGTTTATTGAAAGATTTCAATTTGTATTCCATCTATTCTCAGGGCCTTGTTCTTTGCAAATGTCTTCAGTGCACCTTGGACTTCTTTCCGTCAGTATCATTGGCTCTTGATCATATGCTATCTCTTGAAATGGTTGAACGCCTCATCTTTCTCCCGCGGAATCGCTGGTAGTTTCGAACTGCTGACCTTGAGGTTGGCAGCCCGACTGGTAACCACTACACTACCAGATCACCGTTATTGCAGGATCAGACTGTGTTTATACCAATCTCTGTTGCCTTTCATTCTTGCATCCCCACCCTTGCGGATTTTCCCATGCCTCCATCATTCTTTTCCTAACCTCCCTCTTATCATTAAGGAGCTCTGGTAGCATAGTGGTTATGAATCGGGCTGCTAATCTCACAGTCAGCAGTTGGAAACTACCAGCTGTTCTGGGGGAGAAAGATGAGGCTTCCTGCTCCCGTAAAGATTTACAGCCTCGGAAACACTGTGCAGGGTCGCTATCCGTCGGAACCGACTCCATGGCACATAACAACAACAACCCTTATTATTGCCTCTCTCGTCACCCAAGTTAACATGAATTACTCCCCATTCCCTGCCACCCCTGATAACCATCAGAGAATGTTTCTTTTAGTGTAAAAACCTTCTCTTGACTTTTTACAATAACAGTCTCATACAATGTTTGCTCTTTGATGATTGACTAATTTCACTCAACATACTATTCTCACCATGTTTAAGTATTTTGCAGATTCTTCATTATTCTATAACACTGTAAAGTATTCCATGTGTTTATATACCAAACTTTGTTTATCCACTCTTCCATAAAATTAGTTCTTGGTAAATATTTGATACAGTTTATGAAAACAGAAGTGAAGAATTTATTAGAAAGAGCAGTTGTGGCAAGAAAGATAAATGCAATAAGATCCCACACCTCACATGCTCTTCTTACAATATTATCTTGATGCTTCCCAAGGAAAGATGGGCTCTGTCTTATCTCCTCTTGAATCTGAGTGAGCCTATGAGTCTGGTGAAAACGATGCTATGTGACTTCTGAGGCTAAGTCATAAAAAGTGATACAGCTTCCTCTTGGTTCTCTGGGTATGTTGTTGTGGTTGTTAAGTGCCATTGAGTCTGTTCCAACTCATAGCTGTATTGGGTTTCCAAGGAGCGGCTGATGAGCTCGAATCACCAACCTTGCAGTTCAAACCAACCTTTCAGTCCAGTGCATTAACCCACCGCACCACACCAGGACCCCAGACATGCTGTGAGGAAGCCAAAGTTAGCTCACATGAGTCAGCATGAACTACCAGACAGTAAGTGAGCAGGCCTTCAGATGACTCCAAACCCCAATCATTGATTCCCTCCATCTTTGGGTCTCATCTTTGTTGTGCCTTTTCCAAATTCCTATCCCAGAGAATCCACAAACAATAAAATAGCTGTTGTTGTCTACCATTAACTTAGGGGTGTATGCTGGGCTGATGTGTCTCCCAAAAAGATATGTCCAAGTCCTGACCCCTGTAATTAGGAATTTGTCTCGATTCCTTAGAGATAAGACCCAGATCAGTCTAAAGTTGGTTCCTATGAGGTGGTGGTAGAACTGGTCTGATACCAGTCATCCCTGCCATGCACACTCCACCTGTCTGCTGGATTTGATCATTTATATGTACAGTCACTCTGGTAGCGTAGTGGTTACGAATCGGGCTGCGAACCTTAAGGTCAGCGGTTCGAAACTACCAGCCGCTCCGCGGGAGAAAGATGAGGCTTTCTACTCCCGTAAAGATTTACACCCTCGGAAACCCTGTGCAGGGTCGCTATGGGTCGGAACCGACTCGATGGCACATAACATAACATAACATAATGTACAGTCACACAGAACTCACAGACCAGACTTAGAGTTACCAAGGAAGTAACAAGATACAACTCAAGATCAGTATCAACAGGTTACTACTACTCAGGATCAGGGAGCATGCAGGCCAAGTCTGAAAGTCTTCCCCAATGTAGAGAGCATAACCCTCCCGTCTTCATTGCAGGACAACTCTCTTACTTTGCAAGAAAGCAGGCCCTTCTTTCTGCAATGAATGTCCCCTCTTGGTCATGCAGACCTCCTTACAACCCCCACCTCAGGCTGTGTACACCCCTTCTCAGCTGTGCAGAGCTCTCTGCCTTCCTCCCTGCTGTCTGCCACTGACCCAGCTCACAGCCGGTAGCAGCTTTGTTCCACCCTCTTAACTGCATTCCTATCAACAGGCTTCTGCCATCACCGTCAACTCTGTCTAAGGTCCCCTTCCGGGCGGGCGTGCTGCCACTAGCTCTGCCCCAGGAGCCCTTCTGGGCCTCTTGCTTTCTTCAGTGTGTCACAGCGCCTCTCACTTTTTGTCTCTTGTTGCTTCTTTTCTCTTCTTGCCTCTCCTACATTTGCTCCTTTTCTTCTTTCTGAAACCTCTGTAAATTTGGTTGAATAGCTAAGCAAACTCAGTTTCAAGGCCTAGTCTTCTAAGCAGGGTCACAAACTGACTAAACCCATTGTCATTTCATTTGTATTTGTTGTTGTTAAATGCAGGTCTGACTCATAGCGACCCTGGATAGAGTTCCCAAGGAGCGGCTGGTGAGTTTGAACTGTCAACCTTGTGGTTCAAACCTACCTTTCAGTCCAGTGCTGTACCCCACAGCGTCCTATCAGGACCAAGAAGCTGTGGTGGTACAGTGGGTTAAGCTAACAGAAAGGTTGGTGGTTCAAACCCATCTGTTGCTCCTTGGGGAAAAGGTGAGACTGTCTGCTTCCATTAGAGATTTACAGTCTCAGAAACCCTAGGCAGCAATTCTTCTCTGTCCCACAGGGTTGCTTTGAGTTGGAATAGACTTGACAGCAGTGATATAGTATATGACTAATCCCTGCAAAGTGCATAAAATAGGCCCCTCACAGTGCAGGCTACAGCTGCAAGACCAGACAAAAAGTATCAAATCCTCAGCTTGTTTACAGCTTACCCAGAAAACAGCTATCAACCTGGACAAAAGTAACAAAACCTCTTGCATAGAAAACTAGGGCAAAGGTAACTCCTCCAGGTTTAGGGTACAAATCCCTCAAGTTGTTTTTCCAAAGAAGCAAGGCAAAAGTCTACATAAAGAAATTTATTTATTCTGCGATCATCTTGCTGTAGCTGGAGGGAGGGGATGCCAAGGTCTGTGAGCACATCACATCGACAGGAATCAGAGTGGATTTGTACAAATGCTTAATGACTAGGTGGCCTCTGCTCAGATGAGAAATCTTCAAAGAGATGGATTGGTGGCAGACAAGCTTCAGTCCCTGGGAGCCAGTGTAGACATGGGCACTCAGCAATCTCCTGATGGTCAGAATCTTCCAATTCCTCCCATCTTCCTTGAGAGCTGGGGAACAACCCAAAGAATCCCACTGTATGCTTTTACAGCCATTAATGTGCAGTCAGCTAACAAGGAAGATGAGGGCAGTCAGATCAATACACATTGACAGTTGTTAAATGCCGTCAAGTCAGTTTCAACCCTGTTTAGGGTTTCCAAGGACACACTGACAGGGGTGGATGGAAAACTTTATGGATGAGTAGCAACCTACAAGGGTTGCCTTGTTGTAGTTTGGATCAATGCTGTGAGCACTTTTGGAGCCCTGGAGCAGAGCCTTCCCGTGAATGTTAAGTGCATCACTGAAGTGATGGAAGAAGCCAGTCTTCTTTCTCTAAAGGAAGTTATCAGAAGAGAAAAGGACCGTTTCTTCTCCAGTGTGGACTGCATTCTGATTTCTGATAATTTATTGCTTAGCCAGAAGAAACCAATACCCACTCCTGGAACCCATGGAAACAGATACTTCATAGTGGAGGTGATGTGTAGAGACCAGGACTTCTACTCAGGAACTCTTGGTAGCATCTTTAATGAGCCTATGGTGAATTTGGTTACTCCTCTTGGGAGCTTTGTCAGACAGTGTTTGGAACAGAAGCTGATATGATCCAGGATGGATCAACCATTCCAGTTGCCAAAATATTTCAGGATATCATCCAGAACAGTGTGCTGATACTTCCACTGGGGGCCGTTGATAATTTTCAAACTGAGAAAATCAGCAACTGGAACTGCATTGCTGTTGTTGTTGTTGTTGTTAACTGCTGTCGAGTTGATTCTGACCCATAGCAACACTCTAGAGGGTTTCCAAGGAGCAACTGGTGAGCTTGAACCACCGACCTTGTGGTTCAAATGACTTTGCAGTCTGATGCATTAGCCCACAGTGCCACACCAGGACTCCTGGAATTACATACAGAGATCCAAATTATTCACTGCTTTTTTCCTAGAAATGGCTAAATTGGATTAATAATGATGGAACTTTCCAACTCAGATCTGCCTCACTGATAGACCATCTCCCAAACTCTTGGATAGGGAAAGAAGCTAACAATCCGGAGTGTTGGTTCTCAGCAAATTAGAACACAAACATAACACCGTCCCTTTAAATGTCTTGGGACACTTGGACCGACAATAAAATATTTAAAGTCATTTCACCACACTCCCGGCACTGTGAACGTGACCTTCTTCAAAAAATAGAGTCTTTGAAGATGCAGTCAAGTTAAGATCAGATCATACTGGATTCTGGTGGACCCTAATCCAATAACTGGCATCCTTTTAAGAAGATATTTAGATACAGATGACACAAAGAGAAGACAGAGACACACAGGAAAAAACATCAGGTAATGATTGGAGTCTTGGTATGGCACTGTGGGAGAAAGCACTGGACCGCAAGGTCGGATTGAACTACAGGGTCAGCGTTTCAAATTCCCCAGTCACTCCTTGGAAATCCTATACAGGATCGCTATGAGTCAGAACTGACTCAACAGCACTTAACAACAACATTGACAAAGGGAGAGATTGGAGTGATGCACCTGCAAGCCAAGAAATTATAACAACCATCAGAGGCTAGGATACAGGCATAAAACAGAACCGCCCCTCAGACCCTCCAGAGGAACCATCCCTGCTGGCACTTTGATTACAGACTTCTACTCTCCAGAACTGTGAAAGAAATAATGTATGTTGTTTTAAGGTTCCTAGTGTATGTATGGTGTGGCACTGTAGGGTCAAACACTAGACTGTGAACAGCAAAGTCATTAGTTCAAGCCCACCAGCTGTTCCTTGAAAACCCTGTATAGGTTTGCTGTGAGTCGCATCCGACTCTACGACACTTAACAACTACAGTGTATGTTGTGGCACTGTAGGATAAGAACTGGACTGCGAACCACAAGGTCAGCAGTTTAAACCCACCAGCTGCTCCTCGAAACCCTGTATAGGTTTGCTGTGAGTCGCATCCGACTCTACGACACTTAACAACTACAGTGTATGTTGTGGCACTGTAGGATAAGAACTGGACTGCGAAGCACAAGGTCAGCAGTTTAAACCCACCAGTTGCTCCTCAGAAACTCTGTACAGGGTCACTATAAATTGGAATCGACTCGATAGCACTTAACAATGAAAGAAGTCTGTGGTACTTTGCTATGCAGCCCTAGGAAACTAAAACGGGATGGTATATTACATAGCAACAGTAACTATATACAATACTAAACATGAGCCTTTGGCAGACTGTTACTCAGTGCTACTGACTCATAGTAATCCTGTATAGGATTTCTGAGATGTGGCTGATGGGTTTGAACAGTCAACCTTGCAGTCAGCAGTCGAGTGTGTATCCTAAAGTGTCACACCAGGACTCCCCTTTGGCCATCAAATTTCTAAATATTTTTCAAAAAGAAAAGAGTATCTCCACTGACTCAAATATCCATTTTCCCCTTCACTAATAGAACTCCCAATATTATCTGAACATGTGGCTCACAGGGCAGACTAAACAAGTGAGCCTCAAAAAGATTGTGGAAAAATGGAAATAAAAAATACTGAAATTTTTCCACAGCCCTTTTAAAACCCCTTCCTATTTTCCATCCTTCCATGCGGCTAGGCTTGCTAGGCAGCTAAATCATGGTGGTGGTGGCTGTGTGCTAGTGAGTCGGTTCTGACTCATAGTGACCCTGTATAAGGCTTCCGAGGCTGTAAATCTTTGTGGGAATAGAAAGCCTCATCTTTCTCTCTTGGAACGACTGGCAGATTCAAACTGTTGACCTTTTGGTTAGTAGCTTAGCTCGTAATTCACTATACTACCCGGGGCTCCAACTAAGTTGTAGGCAGTAGGGTACAAGCAAAAGTGCAGTACCTGGAAATGTCCTTAAAAGCACCAAGCATGTCCTCCTCCACCTTCTCCTTCTAGCTGCTGGAGGGAGGTACAAAACAGCCGAAGCTCATACTGTTTCAGATTATGAGGTGTTCTTGGAAATGTAGATGGTGAAAAAAGACCATAAAAAGCACAATCTACAGGACCATGAAGGCATG
>NW_006408557.1:20792229-20805575 GCF_000296735.1 Chrysochloris asiatica
GACTTGAGGGCACTTAACAACAACAACCATCAAGTTAAGGAGCTCTGGTAGCACAGTGGTTACAAATCGAGCTGCGAACCTCAAGGTCAGCAGTTCGAAGCTACCAGCTGTTCCTTGGGAGAAAGAGGAAGCTTTCTGCGCCCGTAAAGATTTACTGCCTCAGAAACCCTGTAGAGGGTCACTATGAGTTGGAACCGACTCCACGGCACATAACAACAACAGCAGTTTGGTGTTTACAGAACACTGAGGAATTATGCAATTTTCACAGCAATCATCTGTGAAGGGTAAGACATGACCCAGCTCTCAAAATATCTCACAGATGCTCCTATAATAGATCCCTTCACCTCTGTGAGCCTCAGTTAGCTCATATGTAAACTGAGACAATGATACTGGTCATAGATTAAATAGTGTCCCCCCAAAATATGTGTCAACTTGACTCGTCATGCTTCTCATTGGTTTGGCACTCATGTAACAATGTAAGGTGGCATTTATGTGATGATTTCCAACGATGTGATCTGACGATGCAATAAACCAATAAAAGGGTTAAGACTGGGTTACAATACCCTTAATTCCGTCACAACCCTGATCCAATATAAGGGAGATTTCCTGGAGTGTGGCCTGCAACATCTTTTATCTTACAAAAATAGAGAAAAGTGAGCAGAGAACAGGGCACTACTGCCACCAAGAAACAGGAATGGAGGTCACCTTTGGACTTGGGGTCCCTGCTTTGTGAAGTGCCAAGGTCTAGGGCAAGATTGGTGTCAAGACACATGGAAATCTCCAAGGAATGCTGTGCCAACAGATGCTGAAAGAAGGCAAGGACCTTTCTCCAAAGTCAACACTGAATTTGGACTTCCAGCTTCCCAAACTGTGAACGAAGACAACTTGTTTGCTAAATACTTGTGGTATTTCTTTTACAACAGTACTAGATAATGGATGTTGTTGTTGTTGTTGTTATGTGCCATGATAGCGACCCTGAACAGGGTTTCTGAGGCTATAAATCTTTACGGGAGCAGAAAGCCTCATCTGTCTCCCGTGGAGCAGCTGGTAGTTTCGAACTGCTGACCTTTCGGGTCGCAGCCCGATTTGTAACCACTATGCTACCAGAGCCCCAGATAACTGATATGACAATCTATATAATGGAATAGTTTCTGACACTTAAGAACATGGCTGAGCTTTGAAAGCATTATGCTAAATGAAATAAACCAGTCAAAAAACCACGTAAACTGACAGGTGGTAGTGGTCATGTGCTGTGGAGCCGGTTCTGACTCAGTGACTCTGTATAGGGTTCCTAAAGCTGTAAATCTTTATGGGAGCAGAAAGTCTCATCTTTCTCCTACAGAGCGGCTGGTAGGTTCAAACTTCTGACCTTGCAGTTAGCAGGCCAACTCTTAACCCACTATGTTACTGACAGGAGGGGATGTTAAATCCATTTCCTTCAGCTACCCAACTTTTATCAAAGCTTCCAAAGTATTAGTGGAGAAAGATGATGGAATAATAACAAAAACAAAAACAAAAACAAAAACAAAAACCCAACCATCAAGTTGATTCCAACTCATAGCGATCCCTGCATAGTTTCCAAAACTGTTCATCTGTATGGGAGCAGACAGCCTCATGTTTTTCACCAAAGGTGGCTGGTTGATGGGTTTAAACTGATGACCTTGAGGTTAGCATCATGCCACCAGGACTCTTTGAAGGAGTAATATTGTTCAGTGCCTTCTAGTCAGTTCCACTCATACATAGCAACCCTGTATGTGGTTTCCAAGAACAGCTGATGAATTAGCAGCCAGTGCTTATCCACAGCACCAAAGAAGTAATTGCTGCCGTTGTTAAGTGCTGTCAGAGTCAGTTCTGATTCATAGGGAACTCAGAAGGGTTTCTGAGGAGGTGCTGCTGGTGGGTTTGAACCACCAACCTTTTGGTTAGCAATGCTACATAAGGACTCCAAGGGAGTAACGTTAAGTGCCATCAAGTAAATTCCAACTTACGTGGTGGTGCTGTGCCCTGGAGTTGGTTTCTACTCATAGCAACCCTGCATAGGCTGGAAATCTTTATGGGTGCAGAAAGCCTCATCTTTCTCTCCCAGAAAAACTGGTAGTTTCAAACTGCTGACCTTGAGGTTAGCAGCCAGACTCCTAACTACTACTACGCTACCAGAGCTCCTAGTTCCGACACTGTATACGGTTTTCAAGGAAGGGCTGGTGGGTTTGAACTGCCGACCTTGTGGTTAGCAGTGCAGTACTCAACCTACAGCACTATACCAGGACTCCAAGGGAGTAATATTGTTGTCGAGTGGGTTCGAACTCATAGCAACCCTGTATGGGATTTCCAAGGAGCAGCTGGTGGGTTTGAATTGCTGACCTTGTGGTTCAAAGTCCAGTGCTGATCCTACAGAGCCACACCAGGACTCCAGAATACATCATTGTTATTGTTGGAATCGGTTCCAACTCATAGCGACCCTGTACAGGGTTTCCAAGGCTGGGCGCAGAAAGCCTCATCTTTCTCGCCCGGAACAGCTGGTAGTTTCGAACTGCTGACCGTGCGATTAGCAGCCTGATTCGTAATCACTAAGCTACCAGCGTTCCATTAGTACGACGGAAAATATTTTATAAAATCTTACTTGGAAATTTATCCAAAAAATAAGGACTGATTAATGTGCAGGTATGTTATAAAATATAGTAAATTTTTGATGGTATAAAGTTTAAATGTTCGCTTTACTTTTTTTAACTTTTCTGTGATTGAAAATGTACTTATGTAAGGCTGGAAATTTTATGCATTGTGGTTTGCATTCGAGGGAGGGAGACAGACAAGCAAGTTTTGTTTTAGTAGAAAAGACAGAAAAAAGAAAATGGGCAAGATCTTCGACTCTGCCCTGTCTTTGGGCCGTTAGCAATGAAATGAAAGCATCGAGGACCGCTTGCGAAATCACAAATCCTCGAGAGCGAGGCCCGGAGGCTGCCAAATCTGCGCAGTGGAAAGGGACGCGTCTCCAAGCTTCCCGCGCCCAGGAGGCGGGGTTGGAGAGAGCGCTAGAGGAAACGTGGCTCAACCGTTACCAGGGGGCTCAGGGCGGGCTCTGGCCAATATGCGTCGCTTGTAAATACCTTTGGGGGGGCGGGGAAGAGAAGCATCAAATTTCAAAAAAAAAAAAAACCAAAACCCCCCACAGCCCCGGGCAGGCGGGCGCGCGCGATGGGCGCACTTAGGCTGCGGGAGCGAGAGGGGGATGCTGGGAAGGAGGTAAAATGGCCACCGGCGGCGGCGCGGAGGAAGAGAGAAAGCGGGGGCGGCCGCAGCTGCTGCCCCAGGCTCGGCCAACTACCGGGGGCGAGGAGCCTGAGGGAGGCCGCGAAAAGCTGGGCTGGGCCCAGGTGGTGAAGAACCTGGCTGAGAAGAAGGGCGAGTTCCGTGAGTCGCGGCCGCCGCGGCGGGAAGAAGAAAGCAGCGACGGCGCGCTCGGCGCCCCGGCGGGTTTGGCCGCACCGGGCTTTGGAGACTTCCCCCCAGCTGGCCGCGGGGATCTGAAGGGGCGCCGGAGAGACCCCGCCGGCGAGGCTGCGGACTCCCGCAAGAAGAAGGGCACAGCCGAGGCGAGCAGGAGAAAGAAAACCGAGACTGCGACCATGGCGGCCCCTGCCCTACACTGCCCGGCCGAGGACGCAGCGGAGCGGCCCCTCCAGGACGAGCAGGCGCCCACGGTGGGCTCCGCAGCGGGCCCGGGTAAGGGACGCTTCCTCGTGCGTATCTGCTTCCAGGGTGACGAAGGTTCCTGTCCGACCCGAGACTTCGTGGTGGGCGCGCTCATCCTGCGTTCCATCGGCATGGACCCAAGCGACATCTATGCCGTCATCCAGATCCCCGGCAGCCGCGAGTTCGACGTGAGCTTCCGTTCGGCGGAGAAGTTGGCACTGTTCCTGCGCGTCTACGAGGAGAAGCGCGAGCAGGAGGACTGCTGGGAGAACTTTGTGGTGCTGGGGCGGAGCAAGTCCAGCCTGAAGACGCTCTTCATCCTCTTCCGGAATGAGACGGTGGACGTGGAGGACATCGTGACCTGGCTCAAGCGCCACTGCGATGTTCTGGCAGTGCCCGTGAAAGTGACCGACAGGTTTGGGATCTGGACCGGGGAGTACAAGTGCGAGATCGAGCTGCGCCAGGGGGAGGGCGGGATCAGGCACCTGCCAGGGGCCTTCTTTTTGGGGGCCGAGAGGGGCTACAGCTGGTACAAGGGGCAGCCCAAGACGTGCTTTAAATGTGGTTCCCGGACCCACATGAGCGGAAGCTGCACGCAGGACAGGTGCTTCAGGTGCGGAGAGGAGGGGCACCTGAGCCCTTACTGCCGGAAAGGCATCGTGTGCAACCTCTGTGGCAAGCGAGGACACGCTTTTGCCCAGTGTCCCAAAGCAGTTCACAATTCCGTGGCAGCTCAGCTCACCGGCATGGCGGGGCACTGAACACCCAACAGCCTGCCGGGGTGAACACACAGCCAGCTTACCCCTCTCTAAGTGCCAAAACTTTTTTTGAAACCATTTTTTTTTTATCATTTTTGAAGGACATCTTTTTTAAATCAACAAAAGACATCTCTATCTCTCTCTGCCTTTTTAAACAGAGTGTATTCCATTTCAGCCTTTTCTGAATTGGTGACTCTAATCAGTAATTACCGAGAACTGTGCAGATACGTTGTCCCTCCCTTTTAAATTTTTGTTTTCGTTTTTATATTTGGGTTTAGTTTTTTTTTTCTTTATTTTTTTATTTTTAACTTCAACCGTCCCACCCCATACCCTTGTCTTCTCTCCGGATTGTCACCCTTTGGGCTGCCTTGTTAATCTTTAAATGCCCCAGCGCTATGTTGGGGCCCAACACGTGGTAGGCATTCCATCCGTGTTTGTTGAATTGAAAACAGTGTCGACTGTGGCTTCTATCAGAATGTCTACCTTTTGCAGCTCCCCTCCTTCCCCCTTTTAATTTGCTGCTTCTAATCTGTGTGGTCTGAGAATTTGTGAAACCAGTGTTGTTAGAAGTGTATGTAAATCTGATTCAATAAGCTCTGAGTGGTGGGCAAGGGCCTCTCTTCATGGCACAAAATGCATGGACTTTATGACAGCTCTTTCCATGGTTCCGAAGCCATTTTTTATAGAATCATGGAATCTAGAATTGTCTTGCTGGTAAGAACGGGAGAGTTGGTTTAGACCATCCACTCAGTTTTCCAGCAAATGGAACAGGCCCAGAGAGGTTAAGTGACTGGATCAAAAATCACGTTGCTGATTGGTTCCAGAGCTGAGCCGAGAGTAGAGTTCCCTGACCCTCCAGTCCCGGTGCTCATTCCACTACCTCTCACACTTCACAACATTTTTTTTTCCTTGTCACTTGGGGGCCCAGAATGTATGATCTCTCCAGAATGATGAGCGCATAGGAATGCTGATAAATCTTGGGGAGTGAGCTGACATAGGTGTAGCAGGGACTTATGACAAAACTGACTACAGAGAAAGGGTCAAAGGCCATACTCCAACGTGTACTTACTTGTTCCCTAGAGTACCACGTTTGGAATCAAGTGTGCCTGATCTGTAAAAACTTCCACTTTCCCCATTCAGTGCAACCAGTGAGAAATGGTTCCTCCCGAGTCAGGAAACCGACCAAAGGTTTACATTGCACCTTAGCCCCAGAGCCAAGAACCCCAGAAAAGCAACTCGCTGGAGCTCATCTGTAACCTCCTGACTCAGGAGAAATGTGATTTTAACCTGGAATTATAAGTGAGGTGTTAACCTGACTCAAATGTACCTGCGAAATAAGCCAGCCAAGAAGGTATGGGTCAACTAAGTGTTACCAAGTTAAAGTAGAAAAATTAGTATACTGTTTACTCTCTTAACAGTTTTTTCTCTCTTTATTTTGTTTTTTGGCTATATGTTTTGCTATATTCTTGTGGTTTAGAATGTAAAATCGATTGTTAAAAGTTTGGTTCTGAATAAATATTTATCTTTTGTATTGCTAATACTGTTGCACTATTTCCTTTCAAAGTATGTTGTTAAGTGCCATCAAGTCAATCCTGACCCATAGTGACCTTTTATAGGGTTTCCAAGGAGCAGCTGGTGCGCTTGAACCGCTGACCTTGCAGTTCAGACAGCTTGCAGTCTGGCACATTAACCCACAGCACCACACCAGGACTTCTGAGCACTATACTCCCTCCCCTTCAGACCTTTGCAGGATCTGCAGCACCTGCCTGTGAATACATAGATCCCTAGTTCAATCTGAACTTCCAACATGCCTCCGAAGTCCTCTCCTGCCCCAGTCAACTAATACTTGGCACCTACCGAGTTTTGCCAATCCCTCTGGAGTGCCGCCTATCCCAATACCTCACAACCATCTCATAGACACTTCTATTTTAAGGCTAACCCTAACCCAGCTCCATGGAATCAGACTCACCAGTGAATGAAAATAAATCTAGTAAGAAGCCCCAAGCAATTCTAAATGGTGCTGGGAGGAATAACACTGGTAATTCCCTCAGCAAAATGATAAACCAGTTAATGGAGAGGAGTTAAGATGGCAGCCTCATCATGCTAAAATCTTAAATGCAAAGAAGGGGTTGTCAGGTATTCGCTGAGTTAGACAACTGCTCCAGCAAGAAGAGAGACCCAGGAAAAGTTCTGAGAACTGACCTACTCATCGCAGCCTGCCCGCAAGGACAGAGTAAGATCAAAGTTCTGGACTCCAGGCCTGCGCCCTGCCAACTCCAGACACATGCCTCTGAAAGCTTTTCTAGCTCTGAGATGATTTAGATGATCTGATCCTAATCGTTCAACTTCCCAGTGTATTGATTCTCTTAACTCACTGATTTCAGGCTCTTTCCAGAGCTAATCCAGTGGCGATGTGGCTGTAGTAGGAGTCTGCTCAGCCCCTCCTTCGTGCCTTGCACAGCAACCAAACCTTTCCCGACTTGCCCCCTCCTTCCTCCCCTTCCCCCTCGCCTCTTCCTCTCCTTGGCCTGCGGTTTCCCTCCCTCTCCCGTGGCTGGAGGCCTGAGGCGGGGAGAATGCCTGCTTTCACTGTGCTACCCGCCCCCTCCTCAAAGCGGGCTCAGTGCCAAGGAGCCTCCCTGGAAGGAACTTTCTCTCTCCCTTCCCCCCACTCCTGGAGTGAGCAGAGGAAGAAACTGCTTCCTCGCCCAGCCCCCGCAGGATCTGCTTCAGGGCCTCCTGCCTGGTGGTGCTGGGGCAAGCCTCCCTCAGCTTCCTCTTAATCAAACTGTTCCCACATTACAATTCCTCACTGTTCATGGCCTCCAGGGGAGTGTGCAGATAGATAGATACCCAGGCTGGGGCTGACGTGCAGGCGGACATTTCATTTTCTAATATTGGGTTCTGTGATGAGCAAGACTCTGCATATATTAGTGAGTAAGATAGCTCACCGTGAGGGAGACATGAATAATGAATAACAAGCAGACAGTGTTCTAAATCTAGTATGTTCAGATATTTTGTTTCTGGAAAAAAATAATCTAGGTACAAAATCATCTGAAGTAGATGCTTCCTAAAGAAGTGATGTCTCAACTGAGATGCAGAGGCTGGTAAAGAGGACAGAAAGAGATCCAGCCAGCAGAAATGGTTTGCGCTATGGGACAGAGAATCTTATGAAGAGATATGTTTAAGAGAAAATGTCAGGAGGCAGTTTAGGGCCTGGTGGGGTGGCCGCGGTGGTGGTGGTGGTGGTGGTGGTGTGTTGTGGAGTCGGTCCCTACTCACAGCGACCCTGCATAGGATTTCCAAGGCCGTAAATCTTTACAGGAACAGAAAGCCTCATCTTTCTCCCTCAGAATCGCTGGGAGTTTCAAACTGCTGACTGTGGTGTGAGATTAGCAGCCTAACTCATGACTTCTGTGCTACCAGAGCCCTTTAGCCATTCTTACTTGTTTTTATAGTAACCCTATTTACAACAAGAAACACTCCATCCTCAATTGTTTTTTGAGCCCTGTGTCTAGCTCATTGAGGGTCATCTTTTTCACTGACCCTGGTGCTGTAGGTTAAGCACTGGACCGTTCATTGGTTCAAACCCACCAGCTGGTCTTCAGAAACCCTATGCAGATTCGCTATGAGTCTGAAGGACTCTACAGCACTCAACAACTTTACCAAGCGAGATATCCTTCTCCAGGGACTGACCCCTCCTCATACCATGTTCAAAGAACATGAGATTATTTCAGGGATTTGGTTTTGCCCTGAAAGCTTCTAATCTGGCCTCCTCCATTACATTCATTCAATACATGTTTGTTTAGATCAACTCAGTGTGAACTCTCTGGGCACTAGAATATAACAGTGAGCAAAAGTCAAGTCCCCTACAACTCAAATTCTAGTCACACAATTACATAAATTACAAATGTGGACTAAAATTTGTATTAAAAATTCCTAACTCAAAATTAACCCTGCCTGCGAATTTTTTATTTTCTATCACCCAAAATTGCTAATCTTTCCAATTCAAAGAACAGATATTAACAAAACCACTAACTTGCGATGTAATGAAAATGATTCCCGGTTCTTCTATTTTAATTCCTAGGTGGTGGGTAGAGGGCCTAATATTTAGGAAGCGACTTTTTAATGTTAACTCAGTAGGCTTGAAGTACTTCATTGCTATGGGAACCTGTTTTCTTTAAGCAAAAATTGTTTTTGTCTCTTTGAATTTTCCACTCTCAGGAAGCAGGCTTCTCTTGCAGGAGAGGAAGTTATCCTAATTTGCAATTTTTAAATTAGATCATAGAGCATTGTGATGCTTAATATTATGTGTCAACTTGGCTTGACTGTGATTTTCAGGGGTTTGACAATCATCAGACTGAAGGCTTTTCTATAATGAAATCAAATATTCTCCATTTTGTGATTTGATGTGAGCCGTTGAGAGATTGTTTCCTTGGGGTGTGGCCTCCATTTGATATATGAGTGGGCTTCAAAAAACCTGTAGGAAAAAAATAGTTAAAGGATAATGATAGATGTTCTGGCATAGTTCACTGGGACTATTTGTCATCAGACCTCCGGTTTCAGGGACATGAGCCTGCCACCTGATGACCAGATTTTAGGTTCATCAACCCCTGCAACAACGGGAGGAGGGAGGAGAAGTCTCCAACCCGATACCTGACCTATAGATTTGAGACCTGCCAGCCTTCACAACTAGCTACCTAAGCCATTTCCTTGAAATACAATGGTAAGTCAAAAAGTATTGCTACAAGGGTTCTCATTCATACATGTACAAAGTTATCCCAAACAAAAGATTTTTAAACACCTCCCTGTGATCAGTGGATGACTGCAGACAAGTTCTCTCAGTTCTATACTTGTCTTAGTCTCGTTACAAACAGTTCTGGTGGTGTTGTGACTTATGCATTGGGCTGCTAACAGCAAGTTTAAATGCACTAGCCACTCTGCCCAAGAAAGATGAGGCTTTCTACTCCCATAATGAGTTATAGCCTTGGAAACCCTATACAAGGATCACCATGAGTTCTCCACCCAACTCAGTGGTACACAAACACCATACCACCATTCAAAACAGTTCAATGCAAAGCAAGGAGGTCAGCTGAGACGGTTATGAGGACTGTTTTAGGGTAATCTTGATAGATTTTCTCAAAGGATACAGGGTAATCTTGGGAGCGTATTAGGAACAAGTTTTAAGAAAATTGAGAACTGCAATGGTGAAGAAAAATACTAGGAAAGTAGCTCCAAGGAATTTTTTTTACCCATCTGCACTTGCTTATTCTTCAAGGCTAACAAGGGCTATCCTACAAAAATTTCTTTGAGAGTAGCTAAAGTGATCCCATCCACCCTATAAACCTGATCTTGCCCCTTTAAATTTTTTATTCTCCAAACTCAAAGAACGTTTAAAAAGAACAGTTTGAGTCCCTCAAGGGTGCTAAAATGAGCTGTAAATAGAAGAGCACAGAATTCTTTGAGGAAGGGTTAGAGATGGAAAACCCCACCTTCAGAAGCATACACATTTAGATGGAGAATGTTTAGAAACAATAGTTTCTCACTTTGGTATTTTTGTTTAATAAAGGTTTCTATGATTTCTAACTATTCTCTTTGATTTACATTCATAAATCTGTCTGTATATATTTATATATATATACTTCACTGGATTTGCTCCACTTGAGAACCCAGCCTACGAGAGCAATCAGTCAATAGTGAGTAATTGTTATCATGACTAATTGCGACTGTCAAAACTGTAAAGGTAAGAATAGAGGACCATCAAGGGAGAAGAGCATGAACGGGATGTGGGACCCAATCCAGAGAAGCAGCAACACCAGAGATGGAGACAGAGATGAAAACATGGAGAGAGAGAGCAGCTGAGGACTCTAGACTCATGAAAAGAGAAAGGCTGTGTGCTGGTGGCCAGGTGCTGGTGAGCAGGAGGTAGGCTCGCAGAATGTGCCCTTTGGTTGTTGAAATGATTATATATTCCTGAGTATTTTTGTATACATTGCCCCCCCCCAAAAAAAAAAAAAACACACACACACAGAGGGAATAGAAGCAAATACTGTTGAATGATGATGCATGGAGGAGACTGCCATCATTGCAGTGAAACGATGAGTGTAAAACCGATGTTCTCCCATGGAAACTAGCACTCAAGTCACAATAAAAACTTTAAATAAAAAAAGTAAGAGAGCAGATATTGTACAATTCTTTTGAATTAATACATGATTATATTTTTAACACAAATTATGATAATGCATTGTAGGAAGCATACGTGTGATAATGCTTAAACCTAATGCCACCCATTCTATTCGATTCTGACCCAGAGTAACCCTGTTGGACAGGGTAGAACTACCCCATAGGATTTTCAAGGCTGTAAATCTTTATGGAAGGAGACTGACACATCTTTCTCTCTTGGAACAGCTGGTGGGCTCAAACTATCAATGCTTTGATTGGTAGCTGAGTGCTTAACCACTGCACCACAGTGTTTCTTTTAAAAAATATTCAAAAATAATCAAAACTCACTGAAATTTGAATATAAAGTGTAAGTGTATTCTGAGCAGTTACTCTATATGAATATAAAAACCTATTGTTAGGACTTATAGCAACCTTATACACAACACAACAAAACACTACCCAATCTTGCCTCAGCCTCACAATTGTTGTTAAGCTTGAGCCTATTGCTGCAGCTAGTATGCATTGAAATCTTCCAAACATTCAGGGAGGAGCTGACACCACTTCTACTCAAATTATTCCAGAATATATGAAAGGAGGGAAAACTCCCAAATTCATTTTATGAAGCAAGCATAACCCTGACATCAAAACTAGGCAAAGATATCACCAAAATAGAAAATTATAAACCTGGTGTTGCACAGTGGGTTAATACAGTGGACTGCAAAGTTGGTTTGAACCATAAGGTTGGCAGTTCAAGCTCATCAGTCGCTCCTTGGAAACCTATACAGAGTTGCTATGAGTCAGAACCACTCAATGGCACTTAACAACAAGAACATCCTTCATGAACATCTATGCAAAACTTCCCAACAAAATCCTAACCAATAGAATCCAATAACATATCAAAAAAATTATATATCATGACCAAGTGGGATTCATACCAGGTAAGCAGGGATGGTTCCGTATTAGAAAAGCAATCAACATAATCCACCACATAAGTAAAACAAAGGGAAAAAAACCATACAATCATACAAGATGATTCTGAAAAATCATTTGACAAAATCCAACACTCACTACTGATAAAAACACTCAACAAAATAGGAATACAAAGGGAAATTCTGCAATATAACTAAGGGCATATATACAAAAAAAGTCCAGGGGTATAAAGTCCTGGGATAAAGCACTGGACCACAAGGTCAGTTTGAATCACAAGGTCAGTGGTTCAAACTCACCATCTGCTCCTTGGAAATCCTATATAAGGTGGCTATAAGTTGGAACTGACTCATGGCACTTAACAACAATGACAATACAAAACCAACAGCCAACATCACTGAATAGAGAGAGAAACTGAAGTCATTCCCCTTGCAAACAGGAACCAGACAAGAATACCCTTTATCACCACACCTATTCAATGTTAAATGTCATCCAGTCGGTGGTTCCAACACATAGCAACCCTGTATAGGGTTTTCAAGCAGAAACTGGTAAGTTTGAACCACTAACCTTTCAGTTAGCAGTCTAGTGCTTATCCTGCAGCGCCGCACCAGGACTCACTCCTAGGTTATATTGTGTTGGAAAGGTTAGCTAGAACTATAAGGCAAGAAAGAGAAGTTAAAGGCATCCAAATCAGCAAAGAAGAAGTAAAACTCTATTTGCAGGTAATATGATCCTATACATAGAAAATCCCGAAGAGCAAGCAAATGATTGGTACTCTTTGAAAGATTTAGCAAAGTGGCAAGGTACAAGATCAACATCCAAAAATCAGTTGCATTCCTTTACAATAAATCGTGCTCTGAAAAGGAAATGAAGAAAATATTTACACTAGCCACCCAAAAGATGAAATCAATATATTCTGGGTGAAATTAGTCGATCACTAAAGGACAA
This sequence comes from Chrysochloris asiatica, assembly GCF_000296735.1. Lineage (NCBI taxonomy): Eukaryota > Metazoa > Chordata > Mammalia > Afrosoricida > Chrysochloridae > Chrysochloris > Chrysochloris asiatica. The sequence goes on from NW_006408557.1 coordinate 20,804,715, forward strand.
ATATTGTATGAGACCACTGTTGTATAAAGTTAAGAAAAGGTTTCCTTGATAAAAAGAAACAGTCTATGTTGTTTATCGGGATGAGAGGAAAAGGAAAACATTTTTAAATAAATTTTTTAAAAATAAATACTGTTAAACTGATGATACATGGAGGCGATTGCATTCATTGTAATGAAACGAAGCATATGATTTGTTGAATGTAAAACTGATGACAATGTGCTCTGTAAACCTTCACTCAATTTGCAGTTAAAAAGCGAAAAAAAAATGTATAATATATATATATATATGTAACTATTACCATGGAGTTCATTCTGACTCATAGTAACCTATAGGATAGAGTAGAACTGCCTCACAGGGTCTCCAAGGCTGTAATTATAGGGGCGATCTGCCAGGTCTTTCTCCAGTGGGGCGACTATAGTTGCTGGGTTCAAACAACCAATTTCCCAGTTAGCCACCAAGTGCCTAACCACTGGGCCACCAGGACTCTGAATGCATATGTTGTTGTTGTTAAGTGCCGTCGAGTCAGTGACGAACCATCGAGTCAGTGACGAACCATAGCAACCTTGTATAGGGTTTCCATGGAGCAGCTGGTGAGCTTGAACCGACAACCTTGCGGTTCAAACAGCTTTGCAGTCTGACACATTAACCCATAGCTCCACACCAGGACTCTTTGAATGCATATGTTGTTGTTGTTAGGTGCCATCGAGTCAGTGCCGACTCATAGCAACCTTGTGCACAGCAGAATGAAACACTGCCCGATCCTGAGCCAACCTCACTCTTGTTGCCACGCTTGAGCCCATTAATGCTGCCACTTGGCCAATCCATCTTGCTGGGGGTCTTCCTCTTTTTCTCTGATCCTCC
>NW_006408557.1:20806335-20807759 GCF_000296735.1 Chrysochloris asiatica
AAGCCAGTCACTTCTTGCCTTTGTAGCTCCCCGCCCCCCATTTTGGGTAGCCAATGTCCAAGTTGTCCATCCCCAGCCATATCTTTTGAGATTCAAATTTATTAAGTCTGGCTTCTAACATAAAGAAAGGATTTGTAGCTTCCTGTGAAAGAAAAGCTGCTGTGGATTAATTTTGGTGAGGGATTTCTTTAAAGTGAATAATTTGCTTTCTTGGGTAAGAAAGCCTCAAAATCAAAGCAAGGCTTCTGCTTTAATGTTTCTCTTTGACACAAGGGAAACTGATCCGGTCTTAGGGTCAGGGACTGTGATGCTTGAAACTGAGATTGAAAGGTTATAAAGGTAGCAGAGATGAGGGGTAGAGGAGGCAGCTGGAGAGTGGCAAAGACATTAGCATAGTTAAAGGAACAGCAAGTACAGAAACCTAGTAGAAGGAAAAGAACAATCAGTTCTAGAGAGAAGTCCAGTGTGTCAGAGATTGGCAAGAGAAACCACTCTAGGTATTGAAGGGATGGGCCCACCCTGGGTATTAGGGATGACTTCTAGAATACCACAAAAGTGATCTACCAGAAGAGCTACGATTCCTATCATGATCAAAAAGATGAGAGTCAAGAAGTCACCACTGGAAAAGTTTGAAGAAACATTGACAAAGCTGAACAGGATGTTGGGATCAAACAGCCAGTGCGCCAACACCAAGACAGTGAAATGTCATGTGCTTTCCCTGTCTCCATGAAGCCAGATATTACACAAGAGTCACTACAACCACGTTATAAGCAAAAACAGACGAAACTGTTTGACTGACTTCTGCCTTATTTCCACCTTCCAAATCTCATGCAAATGCATCTAGCCACAAGGAAGTCAGGAATTCTTTTCGTTTCATAGCATCTGAAGCACAGGAAGGCACAGAGACAAAATTGGAATGCATGCTTCTTGCCAACCAGCCATATCTAGCACAGTGTGGCTACAGGCTGAGGCTGAGGTGGGGAGGGAGATAATGGTACGAGATGAGGCCAGAGATTTGGGTGGTTCTGTAGGTCCCCAAGGAGCCCTGTAGGATAAGCACTGTAGGATAAGCACTGGACTGCTAACCACAAGGTCAGCAGTTCAAACCCACCAGCCATCACTCAGGAGAAAGATGAGAATTTCTGTTCCTGTGAAGATTTATAGCATTAGAAACCCTATACAGGGTCACTGTGAGTATTGGAATCTATTCTATGGCAATGAGTTTGGTGAGGTCCCAACAGTTTACAATGGACTATTAAAAGTTAGTGGTTCCAGAGTAGACAGGGATGGGCAACTTGGACATTGGCTACCCAAAATGGGGGGTGGGAAGCTACAAAGGCAAGAAGTGACTGGCTTACAAGCTTTCAAGAGGGAACCTAGATCCAGAGGGCCTGGAGGAAGGTAGAATCTCCAGTGTGTAGTAT
>NW_006408557.1:20808565-20809263 GCF_000296735.1 Chrysochloris asiatica
TTTTTTTTTTTTTGATGTGTACATACCACATTGTAAATCTATATGTTAATTTAAATGTCCAAAGGGCACATTTTGCAAGCCAGCCTCCTGCCCACAGGCACACTACTTTTTTAAGTCCATGGGCCTATAGTCCACTGCTGCTCTGTCCCTCTATGCCATCGCCCCCACCACCGTCTCTGATGTAACCGCTTTTCTGGTTAGGATCCCTCACTCCGCTCATATTCTTCCCTCTTGATGGTCCTGGGATCCCCTGTTCCTGAAATGACAGATTAACTGTACCCCTCTTTTAGTTGCACCTCTTCTACATTTACAGTTGTGACAATCACCATTAGACCTGAAAACAATTATAATTGAATCATAAAATCCTATGCCCTCTCATCACCAAACCCATATGAGCCTGAGGAAAACTATTCAGTAGGGTTTCAGCTTTACTCTCCTCGTTCTGACACTAAGCACCCTCATAAAAGCTTGTAACCCAGCCACTTTGTGCCCTTATAGCCCCCAATTTTGGTAGTCGAAGTCTAAGTTGCCCTTCCCAATCAACCCAGTGCACTGATGAGTCATGCTTTATCCTTGATATGAAGAATCCTTCCCTATTCAGTTGGAATTTTGGGCAACCTCTGGTAGCGTAGTGGTTACGAATCGGGCTGCGAACCTTAAGGTCAGCAGTTCGAAACTACCAGCCGCTCCGCGGGAGA
>NW_006408557.1:20809554-20811256 GCF_000296735.1 Chrysochloris asiatica
ACAATACTATCCCTTCATCAAAGACTTTGAATCTCTCAGCCTATGTCTTCTTTGCTGCCTTTAGTATGTTGTTGTTTTGTTTTATTTTGGTAGGTCATGCTAAGAATCTGGGCCTAAGAATGAGAAGCCTTGAATTTTTAAGCAAGAGAGAGACAAGAAGGTTGTGGTTTTTTAAAAGATCATTTGCCGGATACACTGTGGAGAATAGGTTAGAGGAAATCCCAAGTGGAAACAATGAGTCTAGTTTACCCACATGATAGATGAGGGCACCTTGGACCTGGATGGTGGAAACTGACAGAGAAAAGCAGGAAGGATAAAAGGATACTGAAGCGTGTAAGTCAACAAGACTTGGCTGTTTTGTTTGAGATGGACTGCTGAGAAGGGTAAGTACCTGCAACAATTCCTATGTTTCCAGCTTCTGCAACTGGGTAGATGGTGAAGCTATTCCTTGAGATGGGGAACAAAGGAGAAAACCCAAATCTGGAGTGAAGGTCTAGAGTTTGACAATTCAAAGTATTGAGTTTGAGGTCTCCTTAGAGGAAGTCTAGGAGATAATATGGGGTAGGTGGTTGGATACTCAAATTCCAAGGAGGGTTCTGGGCTTCAGAAATAAACATAAGAATCATTATATAGCTCATGCAGTTGAGTTGATTCTAACTCACAACAACCCTATAGGACAGAGTAGAACTGCTTTATAGAGTTTCCGAGACTGTAAATCTTAACAGAAGCAGACTGTCTCATCTTTCTCCCCAGAACAACTGGTGGATTTGAACCTCTGACCTTTGGGTTGGCAGCCCCCTGCTAAACCTACTGTGCCACCTGCATGGAATAGCAGTAGCTTTCAAAACCTTTGAGTCTGAGTAGCGCTAACAGTTTGCTCCACTGCTATATGACTGGAAGGATAAAGGTTTGAGTCCACCCAGAAGGCACCTCAGAAGAAACGCCTGGCAATCTACTTTGGAAAAACTCAGCCATTGAAAACCCTCTGGGGAATGCACAGTTGTCCTTTGATGCACATGGAGTCACCATGAGTTGGAACTGACTTGATGACAACTGAACCGGTGTCAAGCTCTTTCCTTTCTACAGTAAGATATATATTTTACCTTGCTTTGTATCTTTATATATATCTCTGAACCAAGTTTCTCAATATTTACACCTAGGGTATGTGATGCACCCTAATATTTTTCTATTCTTTTACTTCCTTCTTTTATAAATGCTTATTGTTGTTGTTGGTGTGTGCTGTTGAGAACTCCATAAATGAATAGAATAGAAAAATATCAGGGTGCATCACACACCCTGTGTGTAAATATTGTTTGAGAAATTTGGTTCAGTTATGACCCATTAAGTTGACTTTATAGTCTCCTAACAGGTCATGGAGTCCTGGTGTGGCACTGTAGGATAAGCACTGGACCACAACATAGGTTTGAATCGCAAGGTCGCCAGTTCAAACTCACCAGCCACTCCTAGGAAACCCTATACAGGGTCGCTATGAATGGGGATGACTCAACAGCACAACAACAATGGGTCATGGAGAAAGCAGAGGGGAGGAGGATTAGCAAATAGGATCATATATACCTTGAGCAATTCTGACTTGTGAGACTTTTCCCTGATGGAAAGAATTAAACTAAGGGACTGCCAGAAAACAAGAGTGAAGAATTATATAAATCAAGAAAGGCTGTTCAGGCCCTGTGGGCCCAAGCGT
>NW_006408557.1:20811661-20840490 GCF_000296735.1 Chrysochloris asiatica
ATAAGCAGGAGAGGTTAGCAACTCTATTGAGGACTACAAGAGGTCAAGTAAAATTGACTTTGAGAAATGTCAAGTCAAATCAGAATTAAAGAGTACACAGCAGGTTGAGGACTATGGAAGTCATTGGTGAACAGCTTTTAGCGGTAGAATGAATGATGAGGGCAGGCACTCCTATTATACTTCTTGCCTGTGCTGTACTCCTCTGGAGCTGCCTATTGCAAGAGGCTCTTGGGCTGGCTTCCCACCTTATTCTCAACTAGAGCACCCATTATATCCCTTCACATCAATTCCAGGTTGTTGTTGTTAGGTGCCAGAACAAAACACTTTGCCCGGTCCTGTGCCAACCTCACAATCTCATTGCTACGTGTGAGCCCATTTCTGCTGCCCATTCCAGTCAGAAGGAGCTCAGTGTGGGTGGAGTATGGAATGGTAAGAGATGAAACTATGCTGAGCCCAGGTTGGATCAAGTTGAGGGTGGAGCTTCATGAGGGTATGCTGGTTAGTGGTTGTGTGCCATCAAGTCATTCTGACTCATAGTGACCCTGTACAGGGTTGGCGAGGCTGTAAATCTTTAACAGGAGCAGAAAGCCTTCTCTTTCTCCTGCGGAACAGCTGGTAGTTTCAAAATACTAACCTTGCTGTTAGCAGGCCAATTCATAACCCACGATGCTACTAGGGCTTCTTGAGGGTATACTAGATGTGTGCAAAGCCAGAGAATCCACAAAGTACCATTTTCTGACTTGTGAATATGACTAAGAAGATTTGGAGGGAACATGTTGACATGGAAATAACCGCAGATATATTCTGGAGGAGAATGCAAACTTGGCAGAGTCTTAAAATAAAACATGGATTAAAATCTTTGGAAAGCAATTTGTATGGCACTGTTTTACAAAATTTGAAATTCACATAATCTTTTTAATATACCAATATAATTTGTAAGAAATTAATTTAGAGCTTAACTTTAATATGTGCCCAAAGATGTATATGCTAAAAAGTGCACTACAACATTGTTTGTAGTTTCAAGGACTGGAAACAACTAATTGTCTATCGATAGGGAAGGAACTGGGTAAATAAGTTGCTATGGTGCTTCCAAACAATGGAATGTTGTGCAGCTGTTTAAAAGAACAATTCTGTATGTATTGATATGGACCAATCTCTAAGACACCCTGTAAAGTGAAATATGCAAGATAGGGTAAGCTAGTGTTTACATTTACTAAAAGATAGAATGGATATATACATGGATTTGTTAGTGTATAAAACAACAGAAATTCTGAAATGTTAGTTCTCAGAACTAGGTATTTGGGGTTTAAAGTGAGAGGAAAATGTATTGTCCTTATATGGTTTGAGTTGTTTTTTTAGCAATTTCATGTATTATCTCTAGCCCTCCCCCTAAAAAAACTTTTTTTAACAGCAAAAGTTAAAAAATAAATAAATAAATAAACACAAGATTTCAAAGAAATTCCTGTACACTCTCCATGGACAGGAGTCTGTTTTCTATCTTTGAATATAGGAATGTGTGGGAAAACTAAGAAACTCATTGGGCTCCCTGCTTCTACTCCAGGACTCTTTCAGTTGAGTGGGGGATGGATCTTGAGCAGCCCCCAAATAAGATTTGATCCCAGTACTCCTGGTGTAGGAGTCTTGCTATAACACTACAGGATAATGCAATGGACTGCAAGGTGTCTTTAAACCGCAAAGTTGGTGGTTCAAACTCACCAACCTCTCCTCTGAAACCCTATACAGGGGCGCTATGAGTCAGAACCCATTCAACAGCACTTGACAACAATACTATCCCTTCATCAAAGACTTTGAATCTTCCCTGGAGTTCACCAGGCCCTACCTGACCTACTCTGCCTTCTCTCTGGGCCAACTCACCTCACCCACTCACTCTGACTTCTCCTTCCTTCATGCTAGTAATTTCTGGAATTCACTGTCTTCCTCTCCTGCAGCCTTAGAAACCCTGCTCTATTGTCCTATAGGGTTAGCATAGTCAGAATCCATTCCTTGGTACTGGGTTTGGTTTTGGTTACTGCCCCACCAGAACCTTCAGTAGCATCCTAGACCACACCCTCTTCTAGTCTCCCCAGCTCCCTGACCCCGCCTCCCAGCAGTTGCTCTTGTTATGATGACACAGGTTATTTGTGCTATGTCTTGATTAATATCTGCCTCTGCCTCTGCCTCTCAGCTTTGAGCTCCCTGAGGGTATCAACAGCTCAGGGTTTGTAACAATAACCGTTTAGCACTGAATCTGGCACATAATAAAAGCCCAATAAATATTTATTGCACAAATGATCTAGTAATTACTTGGCTGAGATTACAGATCAAGACCCATATCTACTTTTCATTCATTAGTGACAAAATATCCCTTGGCATACCTGTCTAACTCTTTATATTGTAGGAGGGCGTATTTGTTCATTTTTATAAGGTATCAGTGAATCTCCCTCATTCTTCTCGCCTTTGATAATGGTTTCCTTCAGCCTGGGAAGTCAACTGTACTTTTATCCTCAGGCCCACAGATGTCCCTATTTAGCTCTGGCATTAACTACCTCAGTTTGCCAGCCCTTCCTCTATTTCTCTAAGGGTGTGAAATCGAGAGAACTCAACCTGTGTACTCCATGGCATTCTGTGAGGCACAGGGGTGGAGCCCTGGTTTCCTGAGCTCAGAATGCCTGCAATTGAACTGCCTTCAACACGCTCTTGACCCTTGCAGGAGACCCTGGCCCTGTGCTTTGTCACTTCCTCTCATGGGGTGAGGGTGAGGATTTTACGGGCATAAAAGGAACTGCCTTCTAGAACTGGCTATGACACTCCTTTCCAAAATGTCACTAAACTTGCATGGATCTCATTCCTGGGTCCATCCACTTGAGGTCAAAATAAGGCCTGAGGGTAGCTGTTTGATAAGGACATGGGGCTGGAGTGTCCACTCATACATGCCAGGTCCCTCACTGATAATTGGAAGTGGGATAGCTTGCAAGGGTTGGAGACAGGATCCAGGGGGCCATTCCCTAGCCAACACATTCTAGCATAGAACTCCAAAGTCTGAGAATTCTAAACTCCAACTTAGTTGTCCTGGTTGTTATTAAGGTCTATTTGTCAAGGAGACAAATGGAAAATGTTTTATTTAACACTTTGTGGAGCTCTGATGGCATAGTGGGTTATGCATTGGGCTGTTAACTGCAAGGCCAGTAGTTCAAATCCACCAGGTGCTCCACAGGAGAAAGATGAGGATTTTTGCTCCCATAAAGATTTAGAGCCTTGGAAACTCTATACACACATGGTCACTATGAGGTGGAACTGACTCAAGCGCATACAACCACCACCAGCCAGAAAGATGTGCTACACCTTACTATGCACATGCATATAATAAAAAGCGTCTGTATTTGTACTTTGCCCTTGGCCCCACAAGTACATTTGTTTGGCTCTGTCCCATCCTATTTGAGAAAAGCCACGTAACTCTATGAGCCTCAGTTCCTTACCATGAAAATGAATGTAATGGCAACTACTTACTTCATCAGGACTGGTGAAAAAAATCAAAAGATCCATGTAAAGGGCTTGACAGCATGCCAGGCCCTCGATAAACAGTGGAATCATTATGTTTCCTTTTATTTTGTGGCCTCTGGCTATCATCTAGGATTTTCTACAGGATTTTCTATATGGCCTCTTTTGTAACTGTTCCTCCGCATTCTCACTGCCTAGTCAAATCCCACCTGCTCTCCAGTTTTAACAGTTACTATTGATTGTCCATTTACTATGTTTGTAGCATTGGATTAACAATTTTACATGCATTCTCTCAATTCAGTTCTGACACCAACTCAATGAAGTGGTACTGTTTATTATTCCCCAAACACAACGGGACTGGGATCTGGAGGCTTGAAGCACTCCTAGCTGCTAAGTGGCAGAGCCAGGGGGAACTTGAACCCAGGGAGTCTCATACTGCAGTCTCTCAGAAACCAGCTTCACGCCCAAGAGCTGTTTACTTGCCTCTCCCTCCTCTAGTGAAACCACGACTCCTCTCTCCCGGAACCCCAATCTGGGACTGTCACACCCGGTCTGTTCTATATCTGTGGACTTTCTGTCCAACAGTCTGTTCATTGCTCACATCGTCGACTCTCTCTCCTTTTTTTTTTTCTTTCATTGAGTATTGTGTATTGAGCGCTTACTATGTGCCAGTCTACGTGTTCCGCTGCAAAGTGTTACCAGAGTGAAAGCTCGAGGGAGGATGAAATTTTAAATAATTTTTCTCTTTCTTCTTTTAACCTGTTTGGCTAGTTTTTGCTTGGTTTTGTTTTCTCAAGTGAGCAAGCAAGCCCAGTTCTTCAAGCCCAGTTCAAACATTGCATTGCTAGATTGGTTTGGTCCAAAACCAGCTCTGTCCCCTTAACTCCCAGCCCCCATTCCTCCTGCACCAGTCCTCAAATCCAGGCTGCCCAACCCCCTCCGGATGGGAGAGTTGGGGGCGAGCACCGAAATCTGAGTGGCTCTTTCAAGCCTCTGTTGCTGTAGTAACCGTCTGCACAGGCCTTAGCGGTCCATGACACCATCCTCCAGCGACACAGCCAATGGGCTTCAAGCGCCTTCTCAGGCGACCCCACCTCCCAGTGGTCGGGCAGCCTGCCAATGGGCTGGTCCCTTGGCTTAGAGCCCTGCCCTCGGCCCAGGGACACCACCAATGAGCCACGATTCTGCTCTCCATCTAGCTTGTATGTAGCAACAAGACTCGATTTTTTAAATAGGAATTCTTCAAATTGGAAGGGACTAGCTGTAACGCCTCCGTCACATGAAGCCTGAATAATCTTTAGCTGTTATTTTATGTAAGGAGAGCAAAAATAAAAATGCTTCGATTACGCAACAATATATTCTCTACTGATATAATTTTAAACAATGAAAATGAAGGCAGTAGAGTCGAAAGAAATCCTCACAGATTTCTTTCCTTACAGGTATTTTCATTTACATTAGAACGATTAAGGAACTAGTCATCTTTCCTTATTTGTTATTCAAATACATGCAAATAAAAAACTTTTTTTTTTTTTATGCTAAATTCATGAGACCTAATTGATTGGTAGAATTGTATTGAACAATTTGACTCCTGGATTCAGAATAAAACTGTAGAAAACATGAGCAGGCCTCTGAGTCCATGAAAGAAAGTCCATGTTTAAGGCAAGCTGCGTGCAATGGCTTTGACACCCTAAAGTCTAAATAAACTAAATATGCGTTTAAACAAATTTGTACCATTAAAAAAGAAATAATTTTTTTAGAATTGGTTTAGATTTACAGAAAAACTGTGAAGATTGTACAAACAGTTCCTAAATACCCCTCAACCAGTCCCCCCTATTCATATTATTGTTGTTAAGTGCCGTCCAGTCAGTTACGACTCATAGCGACACTATAGAATTTCCAAGTTCCAAGGAATGTCTGGTGAGCTTGAACCAAAGACTTTGCGGTTCAAACCTTCTTTGCAATACAGCCCATTAACCCAAGGCGCCACACCAGGACCCCCCTATTTATATGACTATGGTACATTTGTTAATATAATATACTAAAATATTATGTAAGGAGCTCTGGTAGCGTAGTGGTTATGAATCAGGCTGCAAACCTCAGGGACAGCAGTTCGAAACTTCCAGGTGTTCCGCAGGAGAAAGATGAGGTTTTCTGCTCCCGTAAAGATTTACAGCCTTAGAAACCCTGTACAGGCAGGGTCGCTATGAGTCAGAATCGACTCCACGGCACAACAACAACAACAACAAAATATTATGTAATAAATAATAAAAAATAAATACAATATGCTAAAATATAATATTAGTATACTAAAAGGCGTCCCTATGAGTCATGACCGACTTGATGGCACTAAACAACGTTATTTATAAAGAGTTCCTTAGTTTTTACCAAATGCCATTTTTTCTGTTCCAGAATGCCATCCAGGATACCACACTATAGAATTTCATAGTCAGGTTGCGACTATAGGGGTAGGGGGGATAGGAATAAGGAGGAGGGGAAGATTATACCCCAAGAGACACGGAGATGTACCAATGAAGTTATTTAGAGTAATTTGACCCTTAGTGGGTCAAATGGTTTTTGCCAGCAGAATTAACCACAGGGAACCGACTATTCAGATAAAAAGTCCCATCTAAGTCACCTCAACCCTTCCTGACTATTCTATTCCCAATCCCAGTTGTGCCAGTGCCAATAAAATGACTCTGACATTACTAATCTTTCCTCCCAGAGACATCTACTCAGTTCTGGTCTCTTCTCTGCCTATGAGATTCAAACTAAGTATAACCACTATCACCACCATCCCAAAAGAGAATACATTTTAAAAATTGGGGACTGACAAAATATTGACGATGATTTTGCCAACACCAGAAAAACCTTAATCTTCTATATCGGTGATAATAGAAGGCTAATGCAAGTCCCAAGAGTAATTTTTAATTTCTAATAGTCACAATTTTAAAAAAAGAAACAGGTGGAATGGATTGTAATATATTTTATTTAACTCAATATATCCAACCTACTGTAATTTCAACATATAATCAATGTAATATTATTTTGCATTCTTAAAAATATTGTCTTTGGGAAAGACCAAATAGCAAGTCCAAGCGGGGGAGCAGACACACCACGGAAAAATGCTGTGAGAACTCTGAGCAAAGGTGGACAATGCACTTTGTCAGTTTTGCTTTGTTCTGATTTTCTTTTCTTTTCTTTTTTGTATTTGGTCATTGGCACGTCCACTGTTTGCCCACCTCCGTTCTGGTGACTAGAGGGGAAGTCTGAGTGAGTGGACACCCCCACCCTCACCACTGGTGGGTTCTTCTGCCACGCATGCGCACAGATACTCAGTCCAAGAGCAGGCTCTGAAGGTTTTTTGCTTGTTTGTCTTTTAATATGGGAAAGGGCAGGACAGGGCTGTAGAGAGGGAAAGAGAGTTTAAAAACAAAACAGGCCTTTTTCTCTTCTCTCCCTCCTCTCCCTTCTCTGTGATTAGAGACTGAAGTATTCAGTCTAGTTTTTGTTGTTGCTGTTTTGTTTGTTTTTTTCTCTTGGGTTTTTGTTTTTGTTTTTTTGCTGGTGCTGCTTTGCTGTTATATGCTCCCCCTTCTGCCTTTGGAGGACGCTTTCTCTCCATATATTACACAAGAAGAGTCAGCAACTGTTGCTGTATAGCTAAGCTACAATCACACTCTATAAAACACTAAAACCCAGACAAGAACAAATACCAACTGCCATATACCAGGGAAACAGACAACACCTGTGAAAGTTACTCTGAGTTAAGCAATAAGAAGAATGAAAGGGGAAGCCTGCATCCTGATCACATCTCCCTGGAAGCAATCCAAAAGCAGAAAAAATACCAAAACACATACTCAATTAAGTATTAAGGCGATACATAAACACTACACATGTCCAAGAAGCAAAAGCAGATGACCATATCAGCACATGTCCAGAAACAAGATAAAATGTCTGAGACAAATGACCTAGAGGTAGACCTGGACTCCATTCTGGAAGGAGGGCAGGCCTTGGAAATGCCTGAGAAGGAATTCCAAAAAATGATTATGAAATGTTTCAAAACACTTTACAATGGAGTTGAGAAAAATAAGGAAGAAGTCAGGAAAACACTACAGGAACAATCAAATAAGATAGCTACATCATTGGAAACAATTCAAAACCTACAGAAAGAGGCTCAAATGACCAATAATAGAATATCAGAAATGGACAATATTCTGTAAAGGCAAAGGAGTAGAATTGAAGAGATGGAAGGCAGAACCAGTGAGCTGGAAGACAAATCTCTCAATACCACTAAGATAGAAGAGCAAACAGAAAAAAAGGATTAAAAAAATCTGAAGAAGGTCTAAGATTCATGTTGGACAACATGAAGAGAAATAACTTAAGAATTATTGGCATTCCAGAACAAGAAGAATCACACAAGTCCACAGAGGAAATAGTTGAAGAACTGCTGGAAGAAAATTTCTCTAACATCCTGAAAAGTGAAAAGATAAACATTCAAGAAGCTCAACAAACTCCAAGAAGGATAGACCCCAAAAGAAAATCAAAGGGTATACCCTTTGGTTGGTTGATAATGCATGGAGGGGATTGTAACCATGGCAATGAAAGAACATAAGATAGGATGAATATAAAACTCATGTTGTCCCATGTAAACTATCACATAACTCACAATAAAACGTTATAAAAATATTGTCTTTGAAATCTTGAGGGAATTATGTATGTGCAACACATCTCAGTTTACATTATCTACATTTCAAATGTTCAATAGCCACATGTACAGTTCTATACCATCATTCAGCAAACAAAACACATGATCATAATCTCTGAATTTTTTTTTTAAATCTCTGAAATTTTTAAAGGGAAGAAATTTAGATGAATCAAAAATGTCTTTATTGTTCTTTTTATCTTTTTATTTCATTTTATTATGACTGCCTTTGAGAACCATGCCATTTTCAGATGGGGAGTTTTAGAGCTACATACAATTGGGGTAGGTAGAGGATGATTGTACATTCACACCTGAGTTGGCTCCTTCTTTTCTTAATTGATCAGATATTATTGAGAGTCTATGTTGTACTAAAGGAGCTCTGGTAGCGTAGTGGTTACGAATTGGGCTGCGAACCGCAAGGTCAACAGTTTGAAACTACCAGCTGCTCCGTGGGAGAAAGATGAGACTTTCTGCTCCTGTAAAGATTTATAGCCTCGGAAACCCTATTCAGGGTCCCTATGGGTTAGAACTGACTCGACGGCACTTAACAACAACAACAACAACGTATTGTACTAGGAGCTCTGGGTGGTGCTAGGAGCTGCTAACCAAAAGGTTGGAGGTTTGAGCCCACTCGGAGGCACTTTTGAAGAAAGGCCCAATGATCTACAGTCAAGAAATCAGCCATTAAAAACACACATGGAGTTGGCATGAGCTGATGATGTCAACTCCATGGTAACTGGTTGGTTCACTGGAATACTTTGGTGACAGTGTAAATCAGTACTCTGATCTTAGGGGAGCTTTCAGTTTACATAAATGAGGGGCTAATTACAAAAGGAGTTAAGTGTTCTTGAATGGTGCACCAAGAGTGGGTAACGGGAGCAGCCCCAAGTATGCAATGCGGGGAATGTCATCTTCTGTGATGTTGTCCTCAGGTGCTGTGGAGTGGGCTCTGTTAGCACCCCTGTGCACAACAGAATGAAATGCTGCCCAATCCTGTGCCAACCTCACAATGGTTGTTATACCTGAGCCCACTGTTGTAGCCACTGTGGCAATTCCTCTCCTTGAAGGTCTTCCTCTTTTTTGATGCCCCTCTACTTTACCAAGCATGATGTCCTTTTACAGGGACTGGTCCCTTCTGATAATATGTCCACAACATAAGAGACCAAGTTACACCATGCTTACTTCCAAGGAGCACTCTGGCTGTACTTCTTCCAAGACAGATTTGTTGGTTCTTCTGGTAGTCCACTGTACTTTCAATGTTCATTACCAACACCATAATTCAATGCATCAATTCTTCTATGGTCTTCACCTGTACCTGAGATGATTTATAATACTATTGCTTCAGTCAGGTGCACCAAAGTCCTCAAAGTGACACCCTTGACCTTGAGCACTTTAAAAAAGGTCTTTGCAGCAGATTAACCCAATGCAATACTTAATTTGATTTCTTGACTGCTGTTTTCATAAGCATTAATAGGGGATCCCAGTAAAGTGAAATCCTTGACAACTCCAATCTATATCATGACATTTACCGGTTCATTTGCAAGAATTTTTGTTTTCTTTATATTGAGGTGTAATCCATAATGAAGGCTGTATTCTTTAATCTTCATCAGTAAGTGCTTCAAGTCCTCTTCACTTTCAACAAGCAAGGTTGTGTCATCAGTATAACACAGGTTGACAGTGAGCCTTCTTCCAATCCTGATGCCACATTCTTTATTTAGTCCAGCTTCTCATATTATTTGCTTCTTGGATAAGTACGATTGGTGAAAGGATTCAATCTTGACGAAGACCTATCCTGATTTAAAACCACATAGTATCACCTTGTTCTGTTTGAAAAAAAAAAAGTTTATTGTTCTATGAACAGGTTCCACATGAGCACAATTGACTATTCTGGAATTTCCATTCTTCTCAATGTTACCCATATTTTGTTATGATCCACACAGTCAAATGCCTTTGCACAGTCAATAAAGCACAAGTAAACATCTTTCTGCTATTCTCTGCTTTCAGCCAAGATCCATCTGACGTCAGCAATGCTTTCCCTCCTTCCATGTCTTCTTCAGAGTCAGGCATGAATTTCTGGCAGCTTGCCGTGGATGTACTGCTGCAACCATTTTCAAATTATTTTCAGAATTTCACTTGCATGGGATATTAATGATATTGTTTCATAATGTCCACATTCTGTTGGGCTACCATTTTTGTCTTTAGAGAATAAAAAACAATAAAACAGATTAAAAGTAGATCTAAGCTATGTCAGTGATAAAAATACTCCTCGCTGAAATTTTTGTTGGTCTAACTTGCGTTTTAATAATATATTTGTAAAGTTCAAGTCAGCGCATCTTAATTGCTTATATATTAAACATTATATTCTATAAAGAAGTGAATCCTGAGAACTCTCAGTTCCACAGTCAGCCCCTGACACAGGCAGGCGCAGACCCAGCTAAGAATCTCAGTTTATAACAGTTTGGAATTGTTCAAGTTCATTTCTGTGAGGCCGTTCCACCCTTTGGTACTATGTGTTTAAAAAGCAGACTCAGAATAAGCATAGCATTGATAACACAGTGGTTGTGAAGCTGAAGAATTGGAACTTGAATTACTTAAATTTTAGGGGATCACTTGAAACTTTTGCATTTAAAATTTAAAACAGTAAGGCAGAGCATGAACAGCAAAGTGTAACATTTTTGTGTGCAACCACTAACTTTATTGTTGAGTAAAATTACATTTTACTAAATTTGAGTAGTATGAGTGCCTTCAAAAGTTTGTGGGAAAATGGAATTTAAAGATAATGGGTTTTCTCCATGACCTTTTGAAACCCGCCCTTATAATACTTAAAATTGAAATTGATTTTTATTTTTGAAGTGTTCTCTCTCTTATCTGTTTTAAAACTGTATTCTAATTAATGTAATTAGTATTTTAACAGACTGCTATCTGGCTATGTTTCTTATTTACTTTTTTTTTTTTCAAAAAAATATATTCATATACTGTAACATTTTTTTCCAAAAAATATATTCATATACTGTAACATTTATTTATATTTTTTATTGCATAATAAACTTTTATTTCTTCTTAAGGCATATCTCCAATGAGCTTCAATAAACAAACAAACTTGAAATCACATACCAGGGATCTTTATTCATCATTTGATGTTGTTGTTAGGAGCCGTGGAGTCGGCTCCAACTCATAGCGACCCTGTACAGGGTTTCTGAGGCTGTAAATCTTCACGGGAGCAGAAAGCCTCATCTCTCTCCTGCAGAACAGCTGGTAGTTTCAAACTGCTGACCTTGAGGTTTGCAGCCCAATTCGTAACCACTACGCTACCAGAGCTCATTTATTCATCATTATGGCTACTTAATACAGGAAATTTCACAGTGGTCTTATTAATCCAAACAAACCTGATGTTGCAGCTATCTAATTCTGCTATAACAAATATCTCAAGTGGATGACTGTAACAAACAGATATTTAGTCTCTTTCAGTTCAGGAGGCTAGATGTTCAAACTCAAGGTGCCAGTTCAAGGAGAAGGCATTCTCTATCAGTTCTGGAGGAAGGTCTTAGTCTCCTTTCAACATTGTCACATTTACTTTTACTGACATGATTTTATATATATACACACACATATATGCATATTATGTAAACATATATTTCTTTTCTGACTATTCTCAAGTATTCATTACACTTAATGACTACTACTGAAAGTGATTTTGTTACTTAAAGGGGGTGAGTGTTAAAATAGTCTCTGCTCTGGATGTCAATTGAACTAGGTAGGCTACTAGTGGGTTGAAGGAAAAAACCCAACAAGAACTTAGCAGAACATTTAGGAGGCAAACAGAAGCAGAAGTGGTGGAAAGAGAAAGGAAATAGGCTGAGGAACACCTGTGTGAGACTTAGTCCATAAACTGAAGAGAGGCTGGTGTGGCAAAGATGAGTTGAGATCAGACCATGCAAGGCCAAGGAGAACCAGGCGAAGGCCTGATGCTTATCCTAACAGCAAATGGGGAACCACTGGTGTTTTAAAGAGGATGGACAAACCAGCAGAAATGGGGAACCCATGGAGGAAGTCAAAAGTGTACTGTTACATTGAAAGGATTGCCACTAATCTGTAAACATTGTTGAACTGGAAATGAATTTGCTCTGTGAACTTTAACTAGACCACAGTAAAATGCATTAAAAAAGAAAGAAAAGAAACAATCGGATTTATGACTGCAAAATATCATCACTCTGGTTTCAGGGAGAATGGAGGCCTGGTAGGTGCAGAGGAAACCCCAAGAAGGCTGGGGCAGGTGCCCAGGTGAGAGATTTTGGTGGCCAGGTCATGTGGGGGATATGAGTACCTGTATTCAAGAGCCTCACTGTCCGCCTGCAGCAGTGTGGTCAGAACAGCTTGGTGGTATGGAACTCATGTGTTCTGCTGGATTTCGATTCTGCAGCACCGATTTGGAGAGTCAGGGTCATCTGTGTGTACTGAAAACAGCCACATCTCAGTGGCAAACTGAGTTTGGGATTTTATTTTTCAAACTTTCACCTTCTTCCCTGGATTCCCATAGGAATTTGAATGCAATCACGATAAAGCACTGACTTGGATTCTTTCACTGAATACTTACTGAGCACCTACTGTGTACCAAAGTAGCCCTGGTAGTGTAGTGGATTATGAGCTGGACTGCTAACTTCAAGGTCAGTAGTTCGAGTCTATCAGTTGCTCCATGGGAAAAAGATGAGACTGTCTGCTGCCGTAAAGATTTACAGCCTCTGACACCAACTCAGTGGCACACAACCAGGCACTCGGTGAACAAGCTGAGCAAAAAGCTCTGCCTTCTTAGAGCTGACATGCCAGTGAAAACAAACAAGTAAACAAAATACTTTCAGAATGTGGTGAGTGCCCCGTTATTCCCCATGCAGCCTCACACTTTCTCCAGTGTGCTCTCAACAGTTACAAGTCTGGCCTAGGCTTCTTTACTTGGCAGCTGCTTTCCAAGTGGGCAAAACTGGAAACTGCAAAAGCACCTTGAGATCTAACACGCAGTCACATAACATCTTTCATCATATTTTCTTGATCAATGTAAGTCACAACACCAGCGCAGGTTCTAATGGAGAGGACAGAGAGGTATACCTCTTTATGGGAGAAGTGGCAATGTCACATTGCTAAAGATGTGATGCAAGTTGGAAGGGATTGTTGAGGATCAACTCATTTATAAGCAAATAAATATTGTGGCTGTTAAGTACCATCGACTTGGTTCCAACTCATAGTGATCCCGTATAGGGTTTCCAAGGAGCAGCTGGTGGGTTTAAACTGCCGGCCTATGGTTAGCAGTCCAGTACTTATCCTACAATGCCACACCAGGACTCCAAGCAAAAGTATGTTGTTGCTACTAAGTGCTGTTGAGTCGGTTGACTCATAGCAACCCTGTATAGGGTTTTTTTTTTTGTCCCCCTCCCCCTGGATTCTCATTGCACAGGAAGATTCCGTAGTTCTTTTACAAAACACTGTTTTTCTCCCACCTTGCCAATGCCTACCTCAGAGCACCCAGCAGGGGACAGGGGCTCCCACCACACCCAACACTCTAGAACTGTCTGCACCTGAGTTTCCCAGCATGACTTCTCTATGTGGGTGGTGGTGTGCTGCCAAGCCGATTCCGACTCATAGCGACCCTGGATAGGGTTTCCAAGGTTGTAAATCTTTTGTTTTTTAATGTTTTATTGTGAATTATGTGATAGTTTACATGGGAGAACATTAGCTTTACATTCATCCTATCATACATCATTTCACTGCCATGGTTACAATCCCCTCCATGCATCATCAACCAACCAAAGGGTATACCCTGCAAGCCTGCACCCCGGTTGTCAGCACACAGCCCCTCTCCCTCTCTGGGTCTAAAGTCCCCAGGGGCTCCATCTCTCCACATTACCATCTCTACCTCCATCTCAGGCATCACTGCTTCTCTGGGTAGGGTCCCGCTATCCGCTCTTCTCCCTTGATGGTCCCAGGGACTTCTACTCCTAGACTGAAAAGTTAATCACTCTCCTTTTGCTACAAAATGTCTACCTTTACATTTCCAACCCTCACAATCAGTCCTGATAACAAATATTCACTATTGTATCACAACAAACCTATCTGCATCTCCTTTCATCAACCCCGCCCAGACAGATTGGATACTACTCAGTGGAGATTCTACACCTTCCTCCACTCCCTCTGAATCTAGGCTCCCTCTTTTTTTTTTTTTAACAATGTTTTATTGAAAATTATATGATAGTTTACATGGGAGAACTTTAGTTTTACATTCATTCCATCATATATCATCTCACTGCCATGGTTCCAATCCCCTCCATGCATCATCAACCACCCAAAGGGTATATCCCAGAAACCCACCCTCTACACTTCCCCCTCCTACCCCCAGTTTTCGGCCCACAGTCACTTTCTCTCTCTGGGTCCAACGTCCCCAGTCGCTTCATCACTCCACGTCATCATCTCTGTCTCCATCTCAGGCATCTCTGTTTCTATGGGTAGGGTCCCGCACTCGGCTCTTCTCCGTTGATGGTCCCAGAGGCCTCCACTCCTATCCTGGAGAATTAATCACTCCCTTCCTTGTTACAAAACTTCTACTTTTGCATTTCCAACCCTCATAATCGGTCCTGATAAGCATTATTCCCTACAGTATCACGAGTTACCCACCTGTATCTCCTTTCATCAGCTTTGCCCAGACAGATTGAATAGTACCTACTGGAGCTTCTGCCTTCACCATGCTCCCTAGCACCAGGTTCCCTCTTGAAAGCTTGTAAGCCAGTCACTTCTTGCCTTTGTAGTCTCCCCCTCCCCATTTGAGTATACAATGTCCAAGCTACCCTTCTCTGTCCACTCTGTGTGTGTGTGTGAATGTTTCTTGCTGCGAGGATTTGTACCCTCTGAGTCGCTGCTCCATAGGTATAGGTCAAGTTCATCAGACTATCAGCTCACTCTTTTTTTCTCTCTCTCTTCTTTCCTCTCCTGGTTGAGCTCCTATCATCCAGTCATCCGGTCTAGGTCACATGGGTAACATCTGCAAGTGTGGGCGCTCCTGTGCATGTCCTCTCTTCCCATCAGCCAGTAGCTCCACTTTCCTCTGAAGTCCTCCGTGGCCACGCCACTGACTCTGGGCCCAAGAGTCCTCAGGTCTCTTCACACTGTTTGCCAACCAGGTCCCCAACTGGGTCCACAGAAGTCCACTAAACATTGTAGGGCTTAGCTTGCCGCTTCATTGCTGCTTTTACCCCACTTCCCCCATCAGTGTGTGGTCACCAATCAGAGCGTGCATTTCCGTTGAGTCTTAGTCTTGGAAGGGGGTTTGCGTTGAGGGGACCTGGCCACTTGCCTTGATGTTTTCTAGGGAAGCGATTTGTTTGTTCTTGTAGTAACAGTCCATCTGCCTCCATTTTTCCTGTAGGTCTTTCTTTCAAGAGGTATCTTTTATTTTTCTAGCCACTCTAGGCTGGTCTGCTCATCCTTTCAAGTGGAGATTTCTCATCCCTGGAGATCTGGATGTGGTTCCGGTTTCTACCTATAGTTTTATGTATTGCAAAGGCTCCACAAGAAGCCTCGTTCACTGGTTACGATGTGGCCCCATTTTAGGTATTCCAATCAGTCATAGGCAGAAGATGGACTTACAAGTCTAGGCTCCTTCTTGAAAGCTTGTAAGCCAATCAGTTCTTGCCTTTGTAGGCCCTTCCCCCCTACCCCCAATTTGGGTAGCCAATGTTCAAGTTGCCTATCCCTGTCTACTCTGTGTATGGAGAAGGTGGAAATGATCCTCACTATAAAGATTTGTTCCCTCTTTTGAGCTACTACATCCATAGGTGTAGGTCAAGTTCATCACATTGTATCAGATTACTCTTTTTTTCCCTCTTCTTTCTTCTTCTAGTTGAGCTCTGATCATCCAGTCATTGAAGCCAGGTCAAGTGGGGATTATCTGTAAGTGTGGGTGTTCTTGTGCATATGCCCTCTCTTCTTATCAGCTGGAGGCTTCAGTCTCCACTCTAGTCCTCTGTGGCTAAGTCACTGACTCTGAGCTCAAAAGTCCCCAGGTCTTGCCACACTGCTGGCTAACCAGGTCTCTACCCGGGTTCACAAGAGTCTATTGAACGTTGTAGGGCTTAACTCGCAGCTTCATTGCTGTTTTTCCCTCACTTCTCCTTATTGGTGATGAATGTGGTCACCAATCAGAGCGTGTATTCCCATTGAGTCTTAGTCTTGGAAGGGGGTTTGCCCTGAGGGGAGCCAGCCACTTGCCTTGATGTTCCCTGGGAGAGCAACTTGCTTGTTGTTATAGTAAATAGTCAGACTGCCATTATCGTTTAATATTTTTCATGTAGGTCTTTCTTTCAAGAATTATCTTCTGTTCTTCTAGCCACTCCAGGCTGGACTGCTTGTCCTTTCAAGTGGAAATCTTCCACCTCTGAAGATTCTGCATTTGGTTTAGGATTCCACCTATGGTCTTATGTAATGCAGATGCTCCACAGGAAGCCTCTTTCACTGGGCATGTTGTAGCCCCATTTTTAGGTATTCCAATCAGAAGGAGCTCTGGTAGCGTAGTGGTTACGAATTGGGCTGTGAACCACAAGGTCAGCAGTTTGAAACTACCAGCAGTTCCATGGGAGAAAGATGAGGCATTCTGCTCCCGTAAAGATTTATAGCCTTGGAAACCCTGTGCAGGGTCACTATGAGTCGGAACTGGCTCCACGGCACATAACAACAACAACAACAATCAGATATAGGCAGAAGATGGACTTACAAGCTTTCTATGGTGATATTTCTGGCTATTCCTTTCTCTCCCCTTCAAGTGTCTACTTTATAATGGTATGCCAGGGAAACCAAGATTCAAAAGACAGCCATGCATCTTAACATTATTTCCTCCCTTTTCCCCATTCCAACCATATCTCAATCCCTGTAGGCATACAGTTTTCAAGGCTGTAAATCTTTTTGAGAACAGAAAGCCTCATCTTTCTCCCATGGAGCAGTTGATGGGCTTGAACCATCAACTTTGTAGTTTGCAGTCCAGTGTTTATCATACAGAGCCACCATGTTCCTGGCTACCAGGGGTGGAAGGGTGAAAAGGGAGCAATTTTTGCTTCTGGGGTAACGAGTTATGTTTACAGTGATTTAGAAAAGAGCAGTAACAATGGTAGTAAAATTTGAAGGCTTTAATCTCACTTGTAACACACATCACTTCTGCCATCTTCTTAGAATCAAGTCACTTGATACAGCCCATATATAAAAGAAGAGTATCAAAGAACACAAACTGTTTTACTGAACTTGCAAATTTCCCTCCTCTGATCCAACCATAACATGAAATCCCTTAATTTTCCTAAAGCACACCTCTGATCATATTACCTGTCAGCTCAGAAACCTTTCCTAGCTGCCTGCCCACAGGCCAGGGAACTCCTAAACTGACTTGTAAAGCCCAGCCACCATGGTTCTCTAGTTCCTACGCCACATAAATCCATCCTGTTCCTCAAGTACTAGCTACATTCTCTGGTTGGAGCCTTCCCATTCTCAGAATCACTTTCAACAAGCTGTCTTGTCTCTTTCCAATTTCAGGGCCTTTGTATTCACTGTATCTTCCCCTACATCTCTGCATGGATGACTCTTTCTCATCACCATGTGATCTAAACAGCCTCCATCCCTTCATTCCCTCTCACCCATTTCCTCACTTTATTTTCTTCACAGGACTCACACCCATCTGAAATTATCTTGTTAAATTACTATTTTCTGTTACCTTAATTGTTCTGGACTGTGAACCACAAAGTTGGCAGTTCAAATCTTCCAGCTGCTCTGCAGGAAAAAGATGCTGCTCCACAAAGGTTTGCAGTCACTGAGTCAGGACCAACTTGAGACAGCACTTAACAACAACAAAATATTTGTTCCTTAAGCCACCCTGATGGTGCAATGATTAAATGATAAGATTGCTAACCAAAAGGTTGCTGGTTAGAATCCACCCAGAAACTCTTTCGGAGAAATATCTGCTCTGTTAAAGACTTGTTGTTGGTAAGTGTTGTCAAGTCAGTTCTGACCCATATCGGCCCTCTATAGATACAGGTTTCCAAGGGGGACTGGTGAGTTTGAACCACTGACCTTGATGTTCAAACTGATCTTGGGGTCAAGTGCTTATCCTACAGCACCACACAGCTTAGAAAACCCTATGGGGCAGTTCTATTCTTTTACATGGGGTCCCTATGAATTGAAATCTACTGGATAGCATTTAACAAGCTCAGTGCCTGGCATTGTTGTTATTGTTAAGTGCCATCGAGTTGATTCCAACCCATAACAACCCTGTATAGGGTTTCCAAGGTGCAGCTGGTGGGGTTTGAACTGCCAACCTTGTGGTTCAAAGTCCAGTGCTGATCCTACAGTGGCACATGTGATCAATAAATATTTATTGAATTAAATGCATACTCTCCATAGAACTATTTTACAAAAGATCATACGCTAGAAAGAAAAAAAAGAGCGAATATATCATCTCCCTCAACTGAATTCCCACCCATCTTGCCATCTTTAATTTATCCTGGAGGGGTCCTTAGAGGACCCAGAGTCTGCATGTAACTCTCTCTCATCCTAGCATCCATCACAGGGCCTGCAAAACTATTGTTTGTTGAATGGATCAGTGGATGGAGAGGAGCAAGAAGGAGCTGTGGGGTAATGGATAGCTATTTTTTTCCTTACTGAGAAGTTGTTGTTGTTAAGTGCCATCGAGTCGGTTCCGACCCATAGCGACCCTGTACAGGGTTTCCGAGGGTGTAAATCTTTACGGGAGTAGAAAGCCTCATCTTTCTCCCGCGGAGCGGCTGGTAGTTTCGAACCGCTGACCTTAAGGTTCGCAGCCCGATTCGTAACCACTACGCTACCAGAGAAGAGTGGCACTTAATTCTAAATCTGACAAGTTGACAGTTTAGGGACTGACTACTCAGGTAATTTGGAAACTCAGATGATAATGATATATTACTGCTACTAGCTACAGAGTCAGAATAAGACCTTAAAAAGTAGTAAGTACTGAAAAGATGACAGTGCCCAGCATTTGTCATTTAAAATACAAAATTCAGAAAGCTTTTTTCCCAATGTTCACTACTTTGGGCCTTTTTTGAAAATGTCAAACCCCATAGGGGGTTCTGTCAATCTTATTTTGTGTCTCTATGTTGTTGGTCATTTGGGAATCTGGGAAATCTTGTCCCAGATAACTAATATGTATTGAACACTTATTAGGTGTCAGGGATGTGGTTACAACCATTATTCCATTTAAAGTGTAAAACAACCTACGAAGGAGAGACTGCATTATCCCCCCACTTGAAGGATAACCAAATGGAAGAACTGGCAAATGATTATAGGAAATTTGACTCCACAGGTATTAAATCCCGTTAACAACTTTCAGGCTGCAGGTGTGGAGATTCGAACTGGGAGATCTCCAGGTCTCAGCGTCCAATAAACCGGTTAAGGGAACGGATGCAGGGCTATGACCTCTTCCAAGCGCCCTGTGCCTTTAAGAGTAATTTCCCTCCCGCCTGGGATGCTCCCATTACCCTCGCTGACATCTAGGGCCTACCACCCACCTCCTCCAGCGCCCGTAAAGCCACACCTCGGCCTTTCTCAGCAGCACACCCTCCAGCGTGGCTCTCCTTTGCCCACCGGAAAGGGGGAGCTGAGGCCTGAGGGGTGTACGCCTCAGTCCTGGACCGTGCCTGCCGCTCCCCAGGCGTAATGCCACCTTTGGAACCCTAATTCTAATCCCTCCCATCGACCGGGCCCACCGCCCCATGAAGGTGACCTCCTCCCGAGACCGCACTTGCCAGGCGGTACCCAAGTGGGGTCACACGTGGGAAACCGGCTGTGCGCGCTCCCTCCCTGCCACGCGCCGACATCTGTCCACGCCCCTTTGGCTGGCTCCACCCCCGTGCCCGCGCACGCTTCTCCCGGCCGGCCGGGGCAGGAGGGACGCGCCCAAGCGGGCCCCCAGGTTGCCAGCCTCGCGGTGGGCTGGGACCTGGGATTAGAGCATCTACACATCCTCTAGCCTGGGGTCCAGCCCCAGGGCATGGAAAGCGGTCGTTCAGATCAGAGCCCTCAGCAGGCAAGAGAAGTCCCTAGCCTTTCCGAGCGCTTAGCTGGGAAGAGAAGGCTAGGACTTAAGTCCGCGTCCTCTATGCACCGTCTTTGCAAAGTGGGTGTCATATTCCCTTTCTCAGGATTCTTCTTACCCCCCGCCCCCGAATGAGAAAAGAAAATAGTAAAGGGATTCGTTCATTGGGCCCCAAAGCATTTGTTGAGCCCACGTGTACAAAGTCTGGTTACATCTCTAAACAAGATGTGTCTATTCCCTTAAGGACCTTGTGGAGCCCTTATCCTAGGCCTTGTCCTCCCTCACATCAATATTTGGCTCTGGGACGGTCGGAGACCTACGTAAAAGGGAAAGGGACGAAGGTCTTACTTGCCGGCAAGTGTCCCTGAATAAGCTAGAATTTCAAACACAATGTGGAGTGGGGGACGAGCTTGGTGTGCCCCCTCCCCCCCAACAGCCTAAGAAAAGAAACCGACCTCATCTTTCTCCCCCTTCCCCTCCGCGAGACCGCCCAACCCCGCAGCCTGAGTCCCGCCCCAAGCCCGCGGCCAGCGATTGGGAGATGCAAATACCGGCTCCTCTGCCCAGCAACTGGTGACGCGCCACCCGAGCGCTAGGCGTGGCCCGGCCGCAGCCCAAGCGGGCACCTCGGTGTTTACACGGGGCGGCCCCGCGCGCGCCGCAGCGGCCCGCAGACGGCGAGGGGGGAGGGGCGGGGTGCGCGCCAGCGGGGCCGCGCGGGAAGAAAGACACTAGAAGGCGGCCGCGGCGGGATAGGGAGCTGCGCGCGCGGTCCGCAGCAGTGAAGGCGGCTGCAAGGAGAGCGCGCTGGGGCTGGAGGGCGCGATTCCTCCGCCCCCACAAAACAATGTGTGTAGTGCAGCAGGGCGCAACTTGCCGGAGGCGGCGGGGGCGCGCCGAACCCGCCTGATCCCGCGCAGCTGACCTTCTACCCCCGCCGTCCGTTGGGCCGAAGCGCCCAGCTCCTCGCTCCCCAGCTCGTGGGGGCCGGGCCGAGCCGCGGGGCGGGGCCGCTCCTCCGTCGCCGCTGCCTCCTCCCCCCACCCCCAGCCGCGGAGGATGCTGACTGCCCCCGGCGGCGTCTAGCGGCCCCGGGCCCAGGCGCGATGGTGCAGCAGCGGGGCGCGAGGGCCAAGCGGGACGGCGGGCCGCCGCCCCCGGGGCCCGGGACTACCGAAGAAGGGGCGCGCGAGCCTGGCTGGTGCAAGACCCCGAGTGGCCACATCAAGAGGCCGATGAACGCGTTCATGGTGTGGTCACAGCACGAACGGCGGAAGATCATGGACCAGTGGCCCGACATGCACAACGCGGAGATCTCCAAGCGCCTGGGCCGCCGCTGGCAGCTGCTGCAGGACTCGGAGAAGATCCCGTTCGTGCGGGAGGCGGAGCGGCTGCGCCTCAAGCACATGGCGGATTACCCGGACTACAAGTACCGGCCGCGCAAAAAGAGCAAGGGGGCGCCCGCCAAGGCGCGGCCCCGCCCCCCCGGCGGCAGCGGCGGTGGCAGCCGGCTCAAGCCCGGGGCGCAGCTGCCGGGCCGTGGAGGCCGCCGAGCACCCGGAGCGCCCTTAGGGGGCGGAGCGGCGGCGCCCGAGGACGAAGACGACGACGACGAGGAGCTGCTGGAGGTGCGCCTAGTCGAGACCCCCGGACGGGAGCTTTGGAGGATGGTCCCGGCGGGGCGGGCCGCCCGGGGGCCGGTGGAGCGCGCCCAGGGCCCGTCGGGTGAGGGAGCAGCAGCCACAGCCGCCTCCTCGACACCGTCGGAGGATGAGGAGCCGGAAGAAGAGGAAGAGGAGGGGGCGGGCGCGGTGGAAGGTGAAGAGGAGACTGTGGCGTCGGGGGAGGAGCCACTGGGCTTTCTGACCAGGCTGCCCCCCGACCCCGCTGGCCTGGACTGCAGCGCCCTGGACCGCGACCCGGACCTGCCGCCCCCTTCGGGCACGTCGCACTTCGAGTTCCCGGACTACTGCACCCCTGAGGTTACCGAGATGATCGCGGGGGACTGGCGCCCGTCTAGCATCGCCGACCTGGTTTTCACCTACTGAGCCCAACGTCAGCGGGGCGCGCACGCCCCCAAACCAGCTGTTTACAAACAGGAATCAGGTATTGGGGCCCCTCGGAGGCCGAGGCTGGCACCCCATCTCCCGCGCAGCCTCCCCCCTCCTAGACGTGCCCATCCCCCTTTCAGTTCCAGACATGCCCCTCCCCCGCAGACACACCCCAAGGCTGCCCAGCCCCCACTCCATTACCATTTTTGCCCCTCCCCAACTGGCCCCCTCCCGCACAGCCACCAGCAGCCAGCCCCTCCGTTACACCTCCCGTCCTCTCCGAGGACCTGCACCCCTCCCCCACTTTGCACACGCCCCTCCTCGTGGCCGGAGGACACACCCCCTCCCTTGCTCTTGAATCCCTCCACTTTGGCCCATTCCGGCTCCCTCTTGGTTACCGGGGCGCTGCGGCTGGGAGGCACCACGAGCTCCTCCCATTCTCCCCCACTTCCCGCGGGAGGGAGAGGGGCATGCTACTACACCCCCAGGGTTAGGCCCCGCCCCCTCCTCGCGCATGCTTAATGCTTCTTGGGAGG
The DNA here is from genome assembly GCF_000296735.1 of Chrysochloris asiatica. Classification (NCBI taxonomy): domain Eukaryota; kingdom Metazoa; phylum Chordata; class Mammalia; order Afrosoricida; family Chrysochloridae; genus Chrysochloris; species Chrysochloris asiatica. The sequence goes on from NW_006408557.1 coordinate 20,834,537, forward strand.
AGGGGGCTGGTCCCAGCCTAGCCTCACGCCTCTGCCGCTTGCTTGGCGAAGGGCTGTAAGGAGAGCGCTCCTATGAAATCCTTAGCCCCCGGTGCTGCAGCCCTTCCTCTCAACCCGACGGGGCTTCTCTGCCTTACTGGGAGGAGCACTGGGAAGGGGAGAAAGCCGAGTTGGTTTGATGGGTAGGTTTAGAACCTGGGATTATCCCAAATGGCATATAGCCCCTGTTTCCTCTTACGGTGTTGCCCATATCCAGCTGCACCACCCCCATACTGCGTTACTGCACCCACAGCCTATTCTGGTCCCCCCAAAACGTCTCCTTCCCCACCTGGGAATTGAGGGTAGGACCTTTCTCTGGAAGCCCACCGAGAGAAGAAGGGGCTGCCTAAGAAAACCCAGAATGAAGACCGCTACCAGACTGTTTGGGGACAGTACCCCAGTTGCTCCGTTCCTCCTGGATAATTGCCCTATCACCTCAGGGTACCCTCCCAGCTGGGGCCGCTCCCTAAGCTCCCGCCCCTTTCAATCACCCCAGTCCCTTGTCTGGACCCACAGCCACGTTAGTCAGTGGGAGACACAGATACGTTGGTGCTATGGGGTTGAGACTGAGGCCTAACAGATGGGGAGGCAGGAAGAGCCGAGCTTTAAGTAGTTTTAGGCTTGAGAGGGACCAACTGGACCTAGTGAAATTGAGACTGTAGCCAGAGGGTGGACTATTTGCACCTCAATTTTTGCTTGTGAGAAATGGGGGTAGGAGAAAATGGTGTCCAGTTCAGGGTTCCCTCAGGACCCTGCCCCTGCTGTTATGCTTCACTCCAACCCCTTGCTGAAGCCCCGCCCCTTCGGCCTCTCCTCTCCCCCTTTTGTCCTCACTACCTGTATCTCACCGGCCGTGTGTTCATCCTCAGGGTGCGCACACACTCACTCATTCACACACACAAATCTCAGGAACAAACGGTCCCAGAGTCCTTCGGGACCCCTGCCCAGGGTCTCAGCAGGTCTCTGCCCCACGCGTTCCCGTCGCTGACAAAGCCACCAGCTGCCTCCTTTAAGCTTGGTGCTCCGGCTCTGGGCCTTTCTTGCGCGCGCTCTCTCTCTTTCTCTCTTTTTTAAGAAAAACAACAGGAAAAAAGACAATGAAAAAAAATGTCATGTGAGTGAAGAGGTGTCACTGTCTGTGGTCATGGAGAACTAGTCTCGTAGTTGAGGGGAGGGGTCCCTCCGTCTGGGGCACTGGCACCCACAGCAGGACCCGAGCCAGTATGATGCCAGGACTGAATAAAGTGTATTTGCCCCGACCTCGCCCTGTGGTTCTGCATGTCTCTGCATTTCCTCAACTTTCCCCAGTTTGCCAAATTCAAGTTCATATGATTTAGCTGCATGCCAGTCCCATGCAAGAACTGGGTGTCCCAGGGCAAGGTACTTGGGCCCTCCAAGCCTCTGACTCCAGTCCATTTCAGAACTCCCTGGTCTTCTTTAAGGATGGCAAACTCATCCCTTTAGGGGCTGGGCAGGAATCATAAATGAGGGAAAGTCTGGGTGGACACTGGCCTTGTGACCCATTTCAACGGGGTAGGAACACTTCACCTCCCTGTTGTGACCCTGTGGGGATGCAGCCAAGCATGACCAGATGTTCAGTTTTTCAAGAGAAGTCAAATCCATGAATGCTTCTATGAATCATATCAATTTAAAAATGAAAGCTGACTCAACTATCTTTAAATCCCTGTGGGCCAGATGAAATAGGTGTGCAGGCAGATTGGGCCCAAAGCTGCCGGTTTGAACCCAGCCCATAATGAGGATTAAGCAAGGTTGAGGCATCCTGCCCTACTCAAAGTTCAGCTTCACTTAACACCTGCATGACCTTGTCCATATCCCTGGCTCTTTGAATCTGTGTAAAATGGGAATGATAATAGCGTCTGCATGAGATGAAAGGAGGCTTGAGGCAAGAAGCCTTTAGAATGGTGCTCTATAAATTTATTAGTTCCTTGCCAGAGGAGAAAACTGCTTCAGGATGAGAAAACAATTTACAGGCAGTCCTACCAAAAGCCAAGGTCAATACAGTACCCCAAATTCTGGTTCATTCTGCAGGTACAGTGCCATTTGAGGCTACTGCCTCTTCTTCCAAATACCAACCTGCAGTTATTAGGCCATGAGGTTGGGGGTTGGTCCCAGTGCTTAGCAAAGTGCCTGGTACACACTGGCCTGCAGTGTAGATTTCATGAAGAGCAGTCTTCCCCACCCAAATCCTTCTCTGCCATATTTAAATCTGAACAATAAACCTGAGCAACACTCCTGCTTCCCCTGCAAGAGCAACGTTAGGAGTACAGACCTCATTTGGAGAGAGAGTCCTGGTGTGGTGCTGTGATATAAGGCACTGGAATGCAAGGTTGGTTTGAACCACAAGGTCGATGGTTCAAACTCACCAGCTGCTCCTTGCAAAAACTACATGGTTGCTGTGAGTCAGAACTTACTCAATGGCAACAGCAGGTCTGGGGCTGCAACTGCAGGAAATACAATTGACTATTTCCTCTCTGGTTGGAAGCATGATGGCAAACCATTTAAAAAGGGCTGAGAAGGTGTAGGAGATGAGGATGGATATGTAACACCCAGAATCCTTCAAGGAAGGACTTGCCCAGCTGTTGGAAGTAAGGCGGTGGGGTAGTTTCCAGCTCTTTGAGTATCCATCGTCCACAGCTGTAGAAAGTCACTTTGTTGGAGTTCATGGCCTTTCGGGCCAGCCTGAATCTGGTGTCTTGAGTGTGGTGAGAGAGAAAGGCCTGGCCATTTCCTAGCTGTCAGCCTAACATGGGGCAGACACAGGCAGTGCTCTCACCTGAGTGCTCAAGGCTTCATCAGCCAGCAATTCTTTCATCCCAATCCTGCTTCCTCCCGCTTCTTTTCACAGGTGTTCATTTGCAATAAACTTCTTGCTCTCCAAACTCAAGCCTCAGTGTCTGCTTCTGGAAAATTCAGACTGCAACAGTGGGTATTAAGGGCTGGACAAAGGGAGTTAGGACTCCGGGACCCCCAACTACAGCTGGTTACCTTGAATGCCCTCTAACACCACCTGCCCTGGGGCTGCACCCTTTCCCAGTCTACAAACTGGACATCAATTACAAGCTCCAGCCTATCCTACAGTCATTTCAGAACCCTCCACGGATGCAGTTCTCACAGTCCCTCCCTTGGTCACAGACACAAGGTCCCACTAGACAACATTGAGGGGAGGGAGGTTATCAATCTCTGCTTGTCCTTCACAGTGGCCTGAGAAGGAGGCAGGGTGGCAGGAGGGTAAAATGTCTGGCTGGGAGATACATTGTTCCAGAGCCCTGTAGGACCTTGGGTTAGGCTCTTGCTTTCTGCAATCCGGTTTCCACATATGGAGCCCTGGTGTGGCGTTGTGGGCTAATGCGTCAGACTGCAAAGTCGTTTGAACTGCAAGGTCGGTGGCTCAAGCTCACCAGCTGCTCCTTGGGAACCCTATACGGGGTTGCTATGGGTTGGAATCGACTCAATGGCACTTAACAACAACAACGTTGAGGCAGTAGTGTGTGAGTAAAGCTAGGAAAGCAACTGTTTTTTTGGCTTCCTTCCATTTCAGAAACTGACCTGGGAAAGACCTGCTAATGGGGTCACTGGGGACACCTAGTGGCTGGAAGGAGTAGGAAGTCCAAATTTGGAGCTCTGGTAGCGTAGTGGTTACGAATCAGGCTGCAAACCACAAGGTCAGCAATTCGAAACTACCAGCGTTTCCACGGGAGAAAGATGAGGCTTTCTGCTCCCGTAAAGATTTACACCCTCGGAAACCCTGTTCAGGGTCGCTATGGGTTGGAACCGACTCGACAGCACTTAACAACAACAATGCACTGGCTTTCTTTTTCTAACAAATCGCCACAAACTTAGCCGCTTAAAACAATACCCAATTATTATTTCACCTGTTGGTGCAATGGGCTAAGCAAGGAAGACAGTTGAGATACTCCTTGGGAGAAAGATGAAGCAGCTGCTCCAGTCTTAGAAACCCTATGGAGCTGTTCTCTGTCCTGTAGGGTTTCTATGAGCCAGAATCAAGTCAGTGGCCGTGGGTTTGCTGTTTTGGTTTGGTGGGCTGGAGCCTGGTGTTCTCTTCCAAGTCATTTTGACTTTTGGCAGATTTCAGTTCCCTAGAGTTACGAGGAAGGTTTCTGTTTTGCTGCTGTCTCTATTCACTCCTAAAAGCTGCTTGTCTTTCTTTCTATGTGGTCCTCACAAGCCCCATCACAATATGGTGGCTTATTTTGTTCAAGGCCAGTAGGAGAGAACCTGCTGCTTTCAGTTTCTTAGCTCAAGGAAGGCCAAAGTAGGCTTTTAAAGGGTTCCCCTGATTAGATCAGGGCCACCCCAGATAATCTCCCTTTTGAGTAACTGAAAATCAGCTCATTTGGGACCTTAATTACTTCTGCAAAATCCTTTCACCTTTGACATATCCTAACAGTTAATCACAACAGTGATATCCACCCATGTTCACTGAGAGATTACTATGGAGAGTGGAGTCTTGCTGTGACGCTCCGCTGTAGGATAGGCACTAGACCTCAAGGTTCAAACCCACCAGCTGCTCCTCTGGAACCCTATACAGGGTTGCTATGAGTTGGAACCGACTGGATGGCACCAGTGTGCACCAGGATTCTAAAGTCTGTGTCTCCATCCCCAGCATTGCCAGACATCTAGCTGCCTTCTTGCCATTTCCACTGGGATGTTTAATTGGCACCTCAAACTTGACATGTCTAAAAATAAATTCTTGTTTCTACAACCTTGTTTCCAAGATCGCTCCTCCACTCCACAGACTTAAATCTTGTAAAAGGCCAAAAATCATGTAGTCATCCCTGATGGCTCTTTCCCCCTCATAGCTTCAGGCCACTTAATATACTGTTGCCTTTACCTGTGAATGTCTTTTGTGCCTATCACATCTCACCTCTTCCATGCCTATTCCCTGGTCATGCCTTGCCTGATCACTCGGTCACTTGCTTTCTCCTTTGTCCTATTCCAGATCTTATTTTCCACATAGCCAGAGTGATCTTGTTAAATTATTAATCAGACCATGGCTCTCCTCTGCTCAAAACTCACCAACCCAACAGTTCCCATCTTACTGGAGATAAAAGGCAAAGTTCTCAGCAGGGTATGTGAATCCCCAGGTGGGATTTGTTTTATCTCTCCCTCTGCTTCCACGACACTGATCTGTTTGTGGTATCCTAACTGCCAAACACACTCTCACCTTAGGTCCGTTGTACATGCTGTTCCTTTTATCTGAAATGCTCTTCCCCCAGATAATCACATGGCTCACTCCCTCACTTAGGGTCTCAGCTCCAGTGTCACCACCTCAAAGGGTTCTTCCTTTATAAAACCCTGTATAAAACATCAACACCCCCCTATTACTTTATCCCTTTCCTTTGCTTTATTTTTCTTTCTAGTATTTATCCCTACCTGGCATTATCATATATAGTTTTCATTTTTGATGTTGCTAAGTGCCGTTTAGTTGGTTCTGGCTGAAAGTGACCCTGTTTAGGGTTTTCCAAGGCTTTGTGAGAGTATAAAACCTCATCTTGCAAACTGCCAACCTTGTGGTTCACAGTCCAGTGCCTATCCTACAGAGTCACCATGCTTCCACTTTTGTTTTACTCCTCCAAAAAGTATATAAGGTTCGTGAAGAAGGAATGAGCTCCATGACTTAGCTCCTTCACTCATCCTTTCAACAAACCTTCATTAAGGCTCTGTCTTTACCATTCCCCATGCTAAACACTGGGCATACAAAGGTCTGTTGTTGTTAAGTGCTTTCCAGTAGATTCTGACCCATAGCGACCCTGAACAGGGTTTCTGAGGCTGTAAATCTCACCACTGGACCAATAAACAACATTCTTATCAATGGAGAAGAGATTGAAGTTGTCAAGGACTTCATTCTTCTTGGATCAACTGTCAACACTTGC
>NW_006408557.1:20841060-20867824 GCF_000296735.1 Chrysochloris asiatica
GATGGCACCTGACAACAACAACAACAACACATCTTTACGGGAGCAGAAAGCCTCATCTGTCTCCCGTGGAACAGCTGGTAGTTTGGAACTGCTGACCTTGATTCGTAACCACGACGCTACCAGAGCTCCTTAGTCTAAGAAGAAAGATCACATGGATGCAGGAATGGTAGAGCTTTGTTGGAGGTGGGTGGCGGGACTGGAGCAGGGTGAAGAGGGATGAGGGAGATGGAAAGAGCGTGAAGGCTTTCAAGGTGTTTTGAACTTTATCTTTAGTCTGTACACTGCACTTCGGGAGTCAAAAAACACAAATCTGACCATTGTTGAAAACCTTTCAAAGACTCCCTTTTGCCCTCAGGTTAAAGTCATTCTAGGCCTTTTACAGTTAAACCTTCACTCTTTTGTAGACTCATTAGTTAGGAACTCTACCCCACAGTTATGCCATAACTCCTCAGTGACAATGCCCTCTCATGACATTTATTTTTGCTCTTGTTGGAGAATCAGAGCGACTAGGAACTAGTCATCTTGCCTCTTGAGGCCTCAGTTTCCCTTTTTATAGCATGAGATGGTTGGACTAGCAGTCTTCAAGAGCATATTTGAGGAGTCTACAGCAAGGAGAGAGAAAAGGAGTTTGCATTCAAACCTCCCTGTTGTCTAGCCTCTAGGTTGCCTAGCAATGGATGCCAACCCTCTCCCTCATCATTGGGAGTTTCTTAGCAACCCAATTTCTCATCCTCGGCTGTTTTCAGGATTTCCTTTTAGTTAAATGTCAAGTTCTCTTTCTTAAAAAACAAAACAAAAACCTAAGGCTGTCGATCTCTTTGGAGACCTGGACACTGATGGATTAAAACCTAGAGTGGTTAGAAGCCTGAGTCTGAGGTCAGTGAAGGGTTTGCTATGTAACTTAAAGAAGTCACCTGACCTCTCTGGCTTTTATTTCAGACGATGGCTACTTGTCAGATGAGCCTTAGAGCTTTTCCTTGTCTCCTGCCTGTGTTTGGTTCCAGTGCTGAATTTATTCATTCCTTTGACAAATCTTTACTGAGCACTTATTATTGTATGCCAGGCACTGTCTTAGGCACTGGGGATTCATCAGTGAGTTTCTGTCCTCATGAAGCTTATACTCTAGTGGGTGGAAACACACAGTAAGTAAGCAGATAAATTCATATACAAGATGTCATACGGTGAAGGGGATAGTGTGAAGAGGAATCATTTTTGAGATGGAATGTTTGTATTAGGATAGGTTAGGGAACCTGGAGGAGGAAGAGGAGAAAAACCCTGGTTTCTCCCTTCAATCTCCCCTTGATGCTCCCATTGACTATGCTCAGCTAGAGGCCAACTGATGAGGAAGCCTGGACACGAGGCTTCCGTGGGTCAACTCTAGGAACCCTAGTGGCACATTAGTTAAGCAGTTTAACTGCAAACTCCTTTCTCTCTCCTTGCTGTAGACTCCTCAAATATGCTCTGGAGACTGCTAGTCCAACCATCTCATGCTATCTATGGTTGTTAACTAACCCAAAAGTTAACGATTAGAACCCATTCAGGGCTCCAAGAGATTGTTGTTGATGGGCTCCCATAAAGGTTGTTGTTGTTATCTGCCATCCAAGTGGACTCATAGTGATCCAGCATAGGGCTTCCAAGGCTGTAATTCTTTGTGGGAGCAGAAAGCCTCATCTTTCTCCCACGGACCAGCTTGTGGACTCAAACTGCCGGCCTGTTGGTTTGCAGTTCCGTGCTTATTTTACAGAGCCACCGCGGCTCCCAAGGGGAGAAAAACCCAGACAGGAGTCTGAGGATGACTCCTCAGAGAAGAGATAAAGGCTCAGTGAAGATATGAGCCTTCAATGAGAAGTGCTGGGGCTTGAGAGGAAGATGGGCACTTTGGTGAAGAGTTTGAGGGCTCCGGGGTCTCCAAGAAAAGCCTGGGGGTTTCAGAAAGAAGCGAATGGAACTCTGGGAGGGGAGGGGGCTCGGCAATTACAGGGCGTGAAATTCGCAGAGCTAGCCCCTGGGGCTTTCGGGTACCTCTAGTCCGCCAGCTCCCGAACCACCTCCGCCCCCGGAACACCCCCGCCCCCCACTGCAGCGCAGGCGCGGACCAAGCCGGCTCATGCTCTGCTCCAGCGGAGGCAGCAGGCAGAGAGGTGAGATCAGCCGCTGCTCCAAGCGCGCCCGACCCCTACCCCGCCCCTCCCAGGGGTTCCGGAGACACCCCTCAACCCGAGCCTGCATCTTCAGCTCTGGCCGCACCCTGCCACTGCAGGACGGCAGTGCCCAAGCCCTGAAGAGCCTCGGGTTTGGGGAGATGGGAATCCCAGGGTCCCAGGGTAGTGGGGGGGGGAAGGGGGAGAGGGGAGACAAGGACTGCTCCAGCCCCGTCGCACCTTGACACCTCAAGGTTAACTGGCTGAACTGTGTTTTAAAAGGACAAGACCCCACCCACCTCTCTAAAAACCTATTTCCAGCCCGTTCTGTCTGTCTCAATTTCTCCTTAGGAGAAAGATGGCAGTTAAATTCTGACCATCCGGTCAGAAATTAATGGGGACAGGGCGGGAGATGGCAGAGGCCAGACTTCCCAGACCTAGCCCTCCTGGAGCGTCCCTTCGCCCGATCTGGGCTGCGCTGGACGCCACAGTGGGCGGAGGGAGAACGGAGAGTGGAGGCCAGGCGGAGAAGAGAGACACTAGCCATCTTCAGGCCCTCACGCCAGTCACTCCCTGTACGCTTCTCTCCCCTCTCCTCCTCCATCGCAGTCTCTCCCTTTCAGTCCCCTCCTCTTCCCGTTCCCTTTCTCTTGAGCTCCTCTTCCCTCCCGACCTGGGACCCCGCCCAGCTGTTCCCATGGCAACGAGTGCCCGGTCCCCACTACACCACCTTCTGGCCCCCAACCTACCAGACCGCCTACCTGCGACACCCCTAAAATGGGAGCGAGAGAGGCCAGCCCAAGGGGGGCGGGAGATAACGTCAAGGTCAATTTCCTTCTCTGGGGCCAGCAGGATTGAGTGCTTTTATAAATATTGGGAGTGCTGGCGGGGGCTGAATTGCAGGGGAGCAGCTGACCCAGATGAATATACCTGAGCACCCCTTCCTCTTCGCCCCTTCACGTTGTTGTTATTAAGTGCCTTTGAGTCGATTCCGACCCATAGCGACCCTGATAGGGTTTCCAAGGAGCAGCTAGCTGTTCAAACGACTTTGCAGTTTGACGCATTAGCCCACAGCGCCGCACCAGGACTCCTCCTTCACGTAGGACCTTTACTTAATGGTCACTTCCCTGAAGTTCCGAATGCCCCTCCTGCCCTAGCGGTTCTCGCTACCCCAGCCTCCTAGCCCTCAGGCTGGAGCAGGCTGTGGCTCTGACCACGCCCCCAGGCAGCCCCGCCCACCTCCTGGGGCGAGCTGCTCTCTACGCTGCTGCTCTTCATTCTGTTTTATTTTTTCGTTTCTCTTCAGAATTATGGGTGAGGGGATTCATGGAAGAGCCGTGGTTTATGGGCAGACTTTCTGGACAACAGTCCTGTGCATTTGTGTGGCTCATCAGGGCCTCCAAGAAGCCCACCTCCAAATGCACATTGTATTGTGTATGCACCTCTGTGGCCTATGTACCTACGAATGCATATCTTTGTGTGGTGTGCCTTTGTGCCTATCTCGTGTGTCTCTGTAGTGTGTGTATAAGTGCGCCTGTGTTTTTTGTGATGTGTGACTATCTGTATGTGTCTCTCTCTGTGTGGTATGTGCCTGTATCTCTGGATATGTTTCTTTGTTTCTGTGTTCATGTGTGTTCATATGTGTGCTGTGAGTTTCTGGGAAGATTTAAGGGCCATATCTGATTGGAAGTGAGGGGCCTAGAGATTTGTCTTACTCTTCAGAGCAAGGACATGGTTTTGTTTCATTTGAAGCTGCTCAGAGTGTCTGAGGGCCACTGTGTGTGTGTGTGTGTGTGTGTGTGTATGTGTGTAATGCAAAGGGGAGTCTGAGGAGAGGCAGACAACCCAGCCCTTCCCTAGGTGAAAATACACACAACCAACATACCAATTCGACAATTTCTACATGTATAATTAAGTGGGACTCCTGGTGTGGTACCGTGGGTTAATGCTCTGGACTGCAGAGTCGGTTTGAATCTCAAGGTCGGCAGTTCAAGCTCACCAGCCACTCCTTGGAAGCCCTATACAGGGTCACTATGGGTCGGAACCGACTTGACACATTGATTAATTTCTTTAATGTGAGCAACCATTCTTGATGTCCTTTTCCCAAATTATTCTGCCACTATTAACATAAATGCTGCCTCCTAAGCAAAAGTTTTCCCTTTCCCTCTCACCCTCTTACCCCTGGTAACCACAAAGAATCTGTGATTTCTATATATTTGCTTACATGTGACAGCTTTTGTATTCATTCATCTGTTGATGATCATTTCAGTTGTTCCCACCTTTTGGCTATTGGTTTTGAAACCTTACCTTTGTGTATATACACAAGTACCTTCTATTCTTGAAGTTCCCATGCCTCCATTTGTGACAAGAAGGGTTCCTCTAAGAAATCTAATAGTCCTCAAATGTAAGAGCTTCTAAACCTGAGGGCTCCTGACTGTCACCTCCGGTGGAATGAAGTTTCCATGGGACTTGGAGGCTGTCTTTGCCTTCCAAGAGGCAGCCTAGGGAGGGACTTTTCAGGACCTTACAGCTTGGGAGCACTGACTGATTGGACAAGTGACAGTTACCCCCAGGAGAGGCATTGAATGTGGGGAACTTAAAGTGGAATGCGGATAAGGATCTCTTGCCCCAGATATGATGCAAGTTCATGATGGAAGCTCATGATGGAATTAATCATAAAGAAATTACAGCCATAATAATTATAAAAGTGACTGTTTGAGTACCAGATACAATACCTGAACGAAGCAGGTCTGATTATTAGCCTTTTTGTATAGATGAGGAAATTGGGGCTGAGGGGGGTGAAGGTTTCAGAGCCCACAGTTCCAGCCACTGAGTGGGGATTAAATACCCACATATATTGACACCTATAATTGCCAGGCAGTGTCCTGCTGTGGCGCTGTGGGTTAATGCACCAGACTGCAAAGCTGTTTGAACTGCAAGGTTGGTGGTTCAAGCTCACCAGCTGCTCCTTGGAAACTCCATACAGGGTCACTATGGATCGGAACCGATTCGACAGCACTTAACAACAACAACAATAATTGCCAGGCAGTGGGCTAAGCGTGTCAATGCATTGGCTCATTCTCAGTGTACTTAGAGAAAGATAGGATAGGCGTTCAGAAGGCTAGCTGTGCTGTGAATGTGGGGTGTCTAGACGTGGGAGGAGAAGTGGATGAAACTCAAAGACTCAGGGCGCTCTGGGAGGAGGATTGCCTTGGGTAGCTCTCACTAACCCTTCCCTCTGTTGACTGTAATCAGGGATCCACAATGCTGAGCTGTGAGCGTTCATGTGGCTGCAGCCATAGCCCCAACGTGGAGGATGGCAAGTGGTATGGGATTCGCTCCTATATCCACCTCTTCTATGAGGACTGTGCAGGTACGGCCCTCAGTGATGACCCTGAGGGGCCCCCAGTCCTGTGCCCACACCGGCCCTGGCCCTCACTCTGCTGGAAGGTAAGGCTGGCAGAAGAACACCTCTTGTGATTTCCTGTGGGACTGAACTGAGCCTCAAAGGACAGAAAGAAAAAGTATGGTATAGCAGTTAGGAGTCTACCTGGTCTAACAACAGAAAACCCAATTCACATGGTTTTATACAATAAAGGGAAAATAGTATCATTTGATAGAAAAGACCAGAGATTGGGTGACTTCGGTCAGTTCAATCCATCCCACTAAAGACTTCTTAATGTTTCGCTTTGTCTTCAGGCTGCCCAAGGTCCATATAGCCCACTCTCAGCTTCAGACCCTTCAGACATGCTTCTCAATGCTAGCTGCCATGCTGATCCTAGACCTTCACTACACACACCATCCAAGGGAAGTTAGAGAATGTTTTCCAGGAGTGCCTTCAGAAAAGATGCAATTCTTTTCATTCCCAGAAGTTCTGGCGAGCATCACATTGGCTCTGATTGGGTCACTTGTCCATTCCTGAACCAGTAACCATGAAACCATGGCTGGGGGATGGGACACACTGGCAGTCAGGGGGAGTGGTCAGGCCTGGATATACATGGGTACAGGTGTGGAGGGGGCAGTGAGCTGAGTCCCTATAATGGGTACAGCTCTTTGCTAAACATCTAGGGAAACAGAGGCATAGTGAATATACAAGTCCAGACCAGGAATACAGAGGATGCCAGGAAAGGAAATGACCTCAGTGTCTGCAAGATAAAAAAAAAAAGCATCCAGGAAGAGGTTGAGAATGGAACTAAAATTTGTGGGCATCTTCTCATTGTGAGGCATGGTCTTTTCCTCCTTTTTATGAGCTCCTAGAGGCATTTGTAAGGACCTCTGGTAGCACAGTGGTTACGAATCGGGCTGCAAACCGCAAGGTCGGCAGTTCAAAACTACTAGCTGTTCCGCAGGAAAAAGATGAGGCTCTCTGTTCCTATAAAGATTTACAGCCTTGGAAACCCTGTGCAGGGTCACTATGAGTCGGAACCACCACCACGGTACTACTTAACAACAACAAGAGGCACTTGTAGCTGTGGCCCATTTAGTAACCCAGCATCACTGTGCTAGATGCGGGGGACACAGAGTGAGCCAAACAGACACAGTCCTGCTCTCATGGACCTCTCAGACATCACTGATACTAAAAAAACAAATGAAAATCCAAACCTGTTGCCATCAAGTCTATGCCAACTCCTAACAACCCTACAGGACCAAGTAGAATTGCACCTTAGGGTTCCCAAGGCTGTAATAGCCCATGGAGTAGCTAGCGGGTTTGAACTACAGAACTTTGAATTTCCAGCAGAGTGCTTTAACACTAGATAACATGTTCCTCATCACTTACATAAAAACAAAAATGCATGTCAAAGTGTGCACTCAGGTGAACAAACCAAAGAGTGAATGGGCCCAGTGCTTGCCTGAATACAGAGCAGGGGGACCTACCTGACCGAGGCTGGGGATAACCTGGAAGGCTTCCCTGAGGTTTGAGATGAGATCTGAGGAACATGAAGGTGTTAAAAGAGAGAAAGAGGGTAGAAGGGACATGGGGATAAGATGAGGCTCAAATATTACAGAGGAGGACTCAAGGTTGGCAGGAGAAACCCCTACTGGGTGGGCACTGGGAAGGAAATTAACCAAGAAGTTTCAAGATTCCAAATAGAATACTACTGAGTCCTTGTAAGTTAGACCCCAGCAAGTATATTCTGTGATTCCCAATTCTTAAGGCTGGGCCAAGAGGTACCTTTAAGTCCCATTGGGATCCAAGGTGACCCCTTGACCTCAAGACCTTGGCTGGCCCTGATTGCTTCCTGGTCTGTCTTCCTCTCCCCAGATCAGCTTGTCCTCGGGGACCCTCCTTCTGCTGCTGGGTGTGGCAGCCTTGACCACTGGCTATGCAGTGCCCCCCAAGCTGGAGGGCATTGGCGAGGGTGAGTTCCTGGTATTGGATCAGCGGGCAGCCGACTATAACCAGGCCCTGAGCACCTGCCGCCTGGCGGGCACGATGCTTTGTGGGGCAGCTGGAGTCCTCTTAGCCATCTGCCTGTTCTGGGCCATGACCGGCTGGCTGAGCCAGGATTCCAAGGCAGAGCCCGTGGACACCGAAGTTGACAGCCATGTGGAGGTCTTTGGGGATGAACCAGAACAGCAGCTGTCCCCCATCTTCCGTGATGCCAGCAGCCAATCATGGTTCTCACCACCTGCCAGTCCCTTTGGGCAATCCTCTGTGCAGACCATCCAGCCCAGGCGGGACTCCTGAGCTGTCCACTGGACCAGAGGAGGAGCTGAGCCAGGGGTCTGGGCCCTTCTCCCTCCCCACCACAACATGCCCTTCCATTGTCTCCCTTCCAACAGGGTCCCTTTCATTCAAGCCCCTCAAAAGACCGACTGATACGACTGATACACACACTTTGTGACCTGGAGTTTCTCCCCTATAGGTAGGATCATGACTCATCCAAGATGCCAATCTTCCCCAACTCCTCCTAAGAGGTCATACCCACTCCTTTCCAAGGCCCTGCAAGAGACAGAAAGTATCTGTCTCAACCTAACTCCTGTTCTTTCCACTGTGTGAACGTGGGCAAGCCCCTTACTCTTCCAGACCATCAATTTCTGACTGTACTTTACGGGGTTTGGGTGGACTGGATTCTAAATTCTGTGGCTTTCCTATTCCTTCCTCCCAGGTATAAGCACTGCCCTATGTAGACAAAAGATGAGGGGAGTGGTAAGGGGTCATTCTCTCACCCATTAGGATGGGTCTGAGATGCTCACTCGACCTTCCCCTCCAGAATGCTGTGAAAGCACCCTAATATACCCTCCACAGTATGTTTTCTATACTTGGCATCAGAGCCCCATAGTCCGCTCCATCGTGGAACTATTATTATTAAGCCCAGTTTATAGATAAAGGAGCTGAAAGTGGCTGAGAGGTGTTCTGTCCAAGGTCACACAGCAAGGCAGTCTTCAGGGACTCTAATCCACATCTTCAGAAGTCTCCTGGGCAGCTCTGTTCAGGGCCTCTCACTGTCCTTGTTCCCTGGGTATCCACTGGACAGAAGACAGTTTGGGCCCAGAAATAACTAGCAGGGAAGCCTGATGGCACTTAGCTTGAAAAGTATTTTGGACATGAATTTAAGTGCTCTCTAAGAGAAGGAGCTCTGGTAGCTTAGCGGTTACGAATCAGGCAGTGAACCGCAAGGTCAACAGTTTGAAACTACCAGCTGCTCCGCAGGAGAAAGAGGAGGCTTTCTGCTCCCGTAAAGATTTACAGCCTCGGAAACCCTGTACAGTGTAATTATGAGTCGGAACCGACTCCACGGCACATAACAACAATAGAACTGAGATGTCTTTGCCCTGCAAAGTCCTCCCAGCAATGTGATCTTGGAGTGATCAGCCTCTCCATCTTTCAAGCTCCTTGCCTGACCTGGTGTATCCTTTCTTCACCACTAGGGGGAGCTCCAAGACAGCTAGAGAGATGCACTTATACACTTCACCACCTCCCTGATACTATTCAGTTGTGGCCTAGACCCCTTGGGAGGATCTTCAGTCCCCACCAGGCCAGGCCCAACCCATCCTTGTGCTCCTTGCCCCACCCCATCTTGCACGCCTTCCATCCCACCTTCCCTTTCAATAAACAGAATGGATGCTGACTTTGCCTCCTTTCTCCCTGGCACTGGGAGCATCTGAAGGGAAAAAAAGAGACCTTTATGTGCATTTCCTTTGTACTGGGCACTTACATACCAGTATTTCTCATTTGCTCTCCCCATAACCCTTTTCAGAAAGGGATTATTATCCTTATTTTAGGAATTTCTTCTTGTTAGGTGCCCTCGAGTTGGCTCCAACTCATAGCGACCCTACACACAACAGAACAAAACACTGCCTGGTTTGGCACCATCCTCAGTTGTTGTGTGTGAACCTGTTGTTGCCCACCCGGTGTCAGTCCATCTTGTTGAGGGTCTTCCTCATTTTCACTGACCCTCCACTTTACCAAGCAGGATGTCCTCCAGGGACTGGTTCCACTTGATAGCGTGGCCAAAGACCATGAGACAAGATCTCAGCCTCCTTACTTCTTAGGAGTTTTCTGACTGTTCTCTTTCAACACAGATTTGTTTGTTCTGTACTTCCAACAGTCTTAGCCAACAGTATAGTTCAAATGCATCTATTATTCTCTGATCTTCCTTATTCATTGTCCAGCTTTCACAAGCATATTAGGTGATTGAAAATACCATGACTTGGGTCAGGCACACCTTAGTATTCAAAGTGACATCCTTGCTCTTTTTAATACTTTAAAGTGGTCTTTTACAGCAGATTTGCCCAGTGCAATATATCCTTTGATTTCTTGACTGCTGCTTCCATGAGCATTGATTAGGGGTTCAAATAAAATGTTGTTAGCTGCTATCAAGTTGATTCTGACTCAGTGACCCCATTTTACAGAGTAGATTGCTCGGTAGGGTTTTCAAGGCTATTTTGCCAATTTGTTGTTGTT
This sequence comes from Chrysochloris asiatica, assembly GCF_000296735.1. Lineage (NCBI taxonomy): Eukaryota > Metazoa > Chordata > Mammalia > Afrosoricida > Chrysochloridae > Chrysochloris > Chrysochloris asiatica. Next base: position 20,851,111 of record NW_006408557.1, read on the forward strand.
AGGTGCCATCGAGTTGGTTCCAACCCATAGCAACCCTGTATAGGGTTTATGAAGAACTGCTGGTGAACTTGAAACACCGACCTTGTGGTTCAAACCAACTTTGCAGTCCAGTGCATTAACCCACAGCACCACACCGGGACTCCAAAAGGGTCGTGCGCCAGGTGAGGCTTGAACTCACAACCCCAGCATTGCTCTGCATGTACTGTTGTCTGTATAAATACTGTGTTAATGGATTTTGACCATAGAATCCTTTAATATTGCAACCTGAGGCTTGAATTTCTTACTTCAGTTCTTTCAGCTTGAGAAATGCTGAGTGTGTGCTTCCCTTTTGGTTTTCTGACTCTAGGTCTTTGTACATTTCATTGTAATACTTGACTTTGTCTTCTCAAGGTGCCCTTTGAAATTTTCTGTTCAGCTCTTTTGCTTCATTTCTTCCAGTCACTTTAGCTTCTTTATGCTCAAGAGCAAGTTTCAGAGTCTCTTCAGACATCCATTTTGGTCTTTGCTTTCTTTCCTGTCTTCTTATTGACCTTTTGCTTTCTTCCTGTATGGTGTTCTTGATGTCATCCCATAACTCATCTGGTCTATGATCATTAGTGTCTCATGCCTCAAATCTGTTCTTGAAATGGTCTCTAAATTCAGGGAGGATATGTTCAAGGTCATATTTTGGCTTTTGTGAACTTGTCTGAATTTTCTTCAGCTTCAGCCTGAACTTGGATATGAGCAAATGCTGGCCAGTTCCACGTTTGGCTCTTGGCCTTGATTTAGTTAGTGATAATCTGGTTTCTGTATTGTCTCTTTCCACAGATGTAGTCATTTTGATTCTTATGTGTTACATCTGGGGAGGTCCATGTGTATAGTTGCCGTTTATGTTATTGAAAATGTTGATGCAATGAATAAGCTGTTGATCCTGCGAAATTCTATTGTGAGATCTCCAGCATCATTTCTATCACCAAAGCCATATTTTCCAGCTACTGATCCTTCCTCTTTGTTTCCAACTTTCACATTTGAATCACTAATCATCAATGCATTTTGATTACACATTTGATCCATTTCAAACTGAAGACGTTGGTAGAATTCTTAAATGTCTTCATCATTGGCTTCAATGGTTGGTGTGTAAATTTAAGTAACAGTCATGTTAAACTGCCCCTCTTTATAGCATATGGATATTATTCTAGCACAAACACCATTGCACTTCAAGATACATCTTGAAATGCTCTTTTGACGATGAATATGAAGTCCTCTTTAATCTGTCATTCCCAGCATAGTAAGTCATATGACTGTCCAATTCAGAATGGCCAGTACTAGTCCATTTTACCTCACTAATGCCTAGGCTATGGAGTCCTGGTGTGGTGCTATAGGAGAAAGCCCTGGATAGCAAAGGTTGGTTTGAACCACAAGGTTGGCAGTTGCTCCTTGAAACCCTATACAGGGTTGCCATGAGTCAGAACTGACTCACTGGCACTTAATAACAATAAAATGCCTACGATATAGATCTTTATGCATTCCACCTCATTCTTTAGTACTTCCTATTTTCCTAGGTTCATACTTTGTACATTCCACATTCTGATTAGTAATGGATGTTTGCAGTTGTTTCTTCTCATTTTGAGTTGTGCCTCATTAACAATGGAGATCTCGAAAACTTTGCTCCATCCACATGATGGAGATCAACTTTACTTTGAGGAGGCGGCTCTTCTCCAGTTGTTTTTTTAGTGCCTTCCAACTTGAGGGGCTCATCTTCCGACACTATATCAGAAAAGATTCCACTGCTATTCATAAGGTTTTCAGTGGCTAACCCTTCAGAAGGGATTTGCTACTCCTTCTTCCTAGCTGTTTTAGGCTGGAAGCTCCGTTGAAACCTGTCCACCATGGGTGACCTTGCTGGTATTTAAAATACTGGTGGCATAGCTTCCAGCATCAAAGCAACACATTAGTCATGGCTTATGTGATGGTTTTGGCTCCCTGGATAATGCAAACAGGTGCTCAGCTACAAAGTAGAGGTCGTAGTTCAAATCCACCCAGAGGTACTTTAGAAGAGATGCCTGGCGATCTACCTCCAAAGATCACAGCCTAAGGAATAGTTACACTCTGAAACATATAGAGTCACCCTAGGTTGGAACTAACTTGATGGCAACTGGTATATTAGACTTATTCATTTTGCAGATATGAGAACCGAGGATCAGAGAGACAAGCGCACTTGCCTTAGGCCTCCCAGAGGTGGATATGATACTAACCTCATTGGTCTACTTCAGTGTGTATGTGGAGCCAGGTGGGAAGGAAATTTCTCAGCCATTTGAGAACTTAACAGCCCTCATCTCAGGACCAATCAGGGTCCGTAGACAGGAGAGGAATGTAAGGATAGGGACCCGGGAGAGCACTGGAGCCAAAGGTGGCCTCTTTTCCAGGATTATAAGAATCGCTAACACTTATTGGAACTGCAGGTGCAGGTACCATTTAAATACTCACAAAATAACTATGAGGTGGTGGTGTGGATTGCATTGTATTTCAAGTATTTGGAGCCAAAGTAGGGTAGATCGTAAACCTACTCTCTCACTACCTTTTTTTTAAATTTTAACCACATTCATGGATATATTTGCAGCAAAGTTAAATATACATGCACAAATATCCTATATATATATATATTTGTGGTTATACTCTCCCTCCCACACCCATTCAGCCTGCATGTCTCTTCTTACCCCTGCTCATAGGGTGGGTTCTAAACCTAATCCCCTGAGTTAGAAAAACAGCAGAATAAAAAGAGACATACACCGAGGGGAGACACAGTATGAAAACAGACACAAAGGGCCGATCCATCCAGGAGCCCAGGATCTCCAAGGATTGCCCTCTAGTAGACACTGAAATAGGTAAAGAAAGATCTCTTCCTAAAACCATGCCCTGAATTGGGACTTTTAGACTCTTAAACTGTGAGAAAAATTAATTCTGTTCTTTACAGCCACCCACTTGTAGTATTTCTGACACAGCAGTACCAGCTAACAAATCTCTCTCGGAAACTCCAGGATTATATTTCCAACAGCATTTATCTGGATGTTGCATCTCAAATCGAGTGATCTCTAACTGTCTTCTTTATCATCTCCTGCCCCCAAATCTACCCCTGTTTCCCTCGTCCACATCTTAGGTAGTAGCAGTTCCATTCTTTCGGTTGCTCCCCCTAAAACCTTGGAGTCGTACTTAAATCCTCCTTTTCTCTCACATCCATCACATCCAATCAACTCAATCTTGAAAATACATCCCCGACCTAGCCAGTTTTCCTTCCGCTATCCCCTGACTAGCTCCCTGGTATGAGTCACCGTCTCTTCTCATCTGGATTTTTACACCAACCTCTTTCTGGTCTCCCTACTTTTTTTTTTTTTCTCCCTACTTTTTGCACTCCTATCCCAAGTCTCAATTCCACAGGGCAATCAGACACATCCTGTTAAACATAGGTCAGGTCGTGTCCCTCCTTTGCTCAGAACCTTCCCATGGATCCCACCTTACTCAGAGTAAAAGCCAAAATCCTCACCATGGTCCATAAGGCTCTCTACAATTTACAACCCCGTACTTCCCCCAAGACCTCACCTCTCACCACTTACTTGCCCCCTTCTGGCCTCCTCTCCTGGCCTTCAATAAGTTAGGCTCCTGCCTCAGTGTCTGCCTCACTATTGGCTCTGCTGGTAGGGTCTTTCCCAGGTAGCCAGCCACCTGGTCAATTCCCTCACGTCCTTCAAGTCTTTGCTCAAACATCACCCTCTCAGTGACATTTAAAAATGTGACCATCCCCCTACTCCCTTTCCTGTGCACTTGGGGTTTTGTTGGAACAATGAGCTCACACATAACAAGGTTTGTGAGAGTGGACAAGACTAGACCGTGTTTTCTTCTGTTGTACGTAGGGTCACTAAGAGTCAGAATGGAATCGGCCTAGAAAAAAAAAAAAAGCTGATCACCTTTCTGTATAATTTGCCTATTTATTATTCCTTTCTTTCCCGCAGATCCCACTGCAATATAAACTTCACAAGAACAGGAGTGTTTGCTTACTGTGTTTACTGACATATGCCACTATATGCCTGGCACATAGTAGACGTTCAATAAAAAAAACTGCTAAATAAATCAACCCTACTTTTACATAATAAAACAATCCGACTGGATGGCACCTGACAACAACAACAACAACTTCTACAAATGAGGAAATTGAAATTTAGAGACATTAAGGCAACCGGCCCAGGGATACAGAGCTAGTAAGTGACAGAGCTGGGATTCTGTAGCTGAACTCCAGCGTCCACCGGCCGGGCTACCATACTTCATTGCCGCTTGGCTTCAAGACCCGGAGCTGGGAGCATAAAACCAAATACCAACAAGTGTATCCAGCTGATTGTTGTCTTTGGAAATGTGAGCACAGTTTTAACAGATTTTTTTTCCCCCTAGGGAAATTAGAAATCCCAATTTTTTAATTAAATGCATCTATTTTAAAATATAAGGAGCTCTGGTAGCGTAGTGGTTATGAATCGGGCTGCAAACCGCAAGGTCAGCAGTTCGAAACTACCAGCTGCTCCGTGGGAGAAAGATGAGGTTTTCGGCTCCCGTAAAGATTTACAGCTTCGGAAACCCTGTTCAGGGTCGCTATGGGTCGGAACCGACTCGACGGCACTTAACAACAACAAATTTTAAATATGTAGTCCTGGTGTGGCGCTATAGGATAAGCACTGAACTACAAACAAGATTGGTTTGAACTGCAAGGTCGGCAGTTCAAACTTATCAGCCGCTCCTGGAAATCCCATACAGGGTGGCAATGAGTCAGAACTGACTCAACGTCGCTTAATGTAACAGCATTTAAAAATATAATCATGGGTCACATGACAGCCATTTAGGCAAAATGCAACGACGCATATGGAAATGTCTGTGCTCTTATAAGATTATAATTAAAAAAAAAAAACCCCACTGCCATCGAGTTGATTCTGACTCATAGCGACCCTATAAAGGGTTGTTGTTGTTAAGTGCCCTGGAGTTGGTTCCAAAGCATAGCAACCCTATATAGGGTTTCCAAGGAGTGACTGGTGGGTTTGCACCACTGTGGTTAGCAGTCCAGTGCTCATCCCACAGTGCCTGTCTTGGAAATCTTTATGGAAACAGGCAGCCTCATCTTTCTCCCAAAGGGCAGTTGGTGAGTTTGAACCACTGACCTTTCGGCAAGCAGCCCAATGGCTAAATAACAGTGCCACCAGGCTATAGTAGGGTTCAGAAATCTTGATTGGAGAATGGATGTAGCAAATGCAACAGCTTTTCCTACACAACATGGGTATCTCATGACTTTTATCTATGAAGTGATTGTGCTGCCAGATGTATATATTATTGTTGTTGTTATGTGCCATGGAGTCGGTTCCAACTCATAGCAACCCTGTACTGGGTTTCTGAGGCTATAAATCTTTACAGGAGCAGAAAGCCTCATCTTTCTCCTGCAGAACAGCTGGTAGTTTCAAACTGCTGACCCTGAGGTTCGCAGCCTGATTTGTAACCACTATGTTACCAGAGCTCCTTGGTGTATATATTTTAAGAATTATCAATGACCCATATGCCTCAATGCCATAATAAGCATCTATGTGCTGTACTGCACTTTTTATCTAAAAAAATTCCTGGGTAACAGTGTGTGTTTCAATTCATAGGCGGCAGCATCCAATCTCATGCATCAAATGTCTCTCATGTGTTGTAGCATTATCTCTATGTTTAATGTTCTTTGAAAAATATTACTGTGAAGTGTATCATGGCTCCCAAATGCAGCAAAGCCAGCGCTAGTGAGAGTAGCAGCTGGAGGCAAAAGAGGAGTGTAGGCTTGGAAATGAAGCCAAAGGCTATCAAACAACCTGAAGGGAGAAAATCAGTGAATGTATTGCTCATGCTTTAGGCAGGTTGTACTGGACAATCACAATGATCCTCAAACACAAAGAAAGGATTCTCTAAGTTCTTACAGGATTGGCTTCATTGAAAGCTACATAGCTAACAAAAATGCTGAAGGTACCCATTTCAGAAGTGAAGAAATTACTAATCATATGGATTGAAGACCAAGCGCAAAAACAAAACCATCTCAGCACATCGAGGACCACTGGTAAGGCATGAAGTTTGTGTGAAATGCTTTAAAGAAAAAGCAAGACCAGACGATGATAGGGTGTTTGAACATCCAAATCACAGAATATCCTATTTCACAGAACTTCCCGAGAACGTTTAAGCATGGATAGTGTTCACAGCTCATCAAGACCAAGGATAGGATTTCACCAAGACTAAATGGCCCGGGAAACCAAAGTAGACCTCTGCTCCCAATCAAGAATATGTCATATTAGCTTTCCTTCCCAGCTGTTACATGGGAAGTCAGTTTTTGTCTGTAACCCCAATAAATCCCAGGCCTCCAGATAGCCCCATCTCCACAGAGCATCCCATCTCAGAGAAGCAGAATCTGAAATTAACAATTACCAAAATTAATAACCAATCATCTCATCTGTCATTCACATCCCTGGAAAAAGTCAAAGTTTCATTCTCTATCACTGCTAGTGAGGGTGTAAGATCATGCTGCCTATAAGAGAGACAATTTGGCAATATCCAAAAGGAAGCTAGGCAGACCCTTTGAGTCCTTCTGCAGATAGTCTTATCTTTCTCCTCTACATGTTGGAACTCTGAAGCATTTCTTGTGATAGAAAATGTTGGGAAACAACCTAAGTGTTCATTGGTAGGACACTAGTTAATAAGTTATGGTCCGTTTATACACTGGAACACTGAGAACATTCTGTATGTAATGATCTGGACCCATCGCCAAGCTATATTGTGAAATGAAAAGGGGAACACAATGAATAATTTTAAAATATTTGTGTAAAAAAATACTTGTGGACATTGCTTGTATACATATTAAATTTTTATTAACTTTGGTGCCTTTGGAGAGGGGACCTGCGTTGCTGGAGGTAGGGTGAGATGATTTTATTATATAGTCTTTCATTCATTTTGAATTTTGAACCATATGAATGCATTTACATTTTAATTGCAATGTATTAATTCTCGTTTTAACCTTAAAAGAAAACAAATACAATTGATTGGATAAATAAATGAGGAATTTTAACCTAAAAGGTGTAGAAGAATTGAGAGAAATAGAAAAGTCACTCAGAAAGCCATATACTAATTGCTGCAAGTCAGATCCATGTTATGGGTGAAATTCGAAGGAGAAACAGGATATTTGCACAATCTTAAACAATCTTTGCCCAAATATTTATTCATTACTGTGGTGGTGATAATGTTGTTGTTGTTAAGTACCGTGGAGTCGGTTCTGACGCATAATGACCCTGCACAGGGTTTCCGAGGCTGTAAATCTTTATGAGAGCAGAATGCCTCATCTTTCTCCTGGTAATAGGCGTCCAGAAATTCTCAGTTACTCCTCCCTCTAGGATGTGGAGCTTACTTCTCTTTCCCTTGAGTGTGGGTTGGATTTAGCAACTTGTTTCTAACAAGTAGAATGTGGAAAAGAAAACATAATGACTTTGCAGTGAAGAAATCTGGCAGACACCACCTTAACCAAATGACCAAGGTTAGCATAACCAGTAACGTTGTGTTGTTGTTATCTTGTGCCCACTGACAAGTTGCGATGAGAAGGCCACTCTATTTCTGTAGTATTCAACCCATAACTTTGGCTTAATCATGAAAAACTTTGAAGTTGAAGGATATTCTACAAAATACCTGACCAGCACTCTTCAAAAGTGTCAAGGTCATGAAAGACAAGGAAAGGCCAAGAAAGTGTAACAGATTGGAGAAGGCTAAGGAACCGACTCCACGGCACATAACCACCAAGGAGGCATGGCGAGAGGGCATACAGGAATTCTCTGTACTGTCTTTGCAACCCATCTAGAAATTGAATTACAAATAAAAGTTAAGAAAATAATACAATTGTTCTGGTTAAGATGGACTAACAGGGATCAGACTTCCCTGGCACCTAAAAGAACCAAAGAATAAACCCGGAAATAAATGAGATGAACCCTACAGTTGTTCACAGCCGCCCTTCCTGAGTGTTTACAGGCTGAAGGGAAGATTTCAATACCTTTTCTCAATAATTATGGAACAAAAAACCCAAACCAAAGCCATACCAATCCACCATTTGATTAACAGCTGAGCACTTGACCACTTCAACATCAGGTTGCATTCTATTTTGTTGTTTTTAAGTACAGTCAAGTTGGTTCCAACTCATAGCGACCCTGTATAGGGTTTCTGAGGAGCAACTGGTGAGTTTGAACTGCCGACCCTGTGGTTCAACCTGACTTTGTGATCAGGTGCATTATCCTGCAGTGCTACACCAGGACTCCACATTCTATTACGTTGTTAAGTGCCATCGAATGGGTTCTGACTCCTAGCGACCCTATACAGGGTTTCTGAGGAGCAGCTGGTGAGCTTGAACTGCTAATTCTGCAGTTCAAACCAACATTGCAGTCCAGCACATTAACCCACTGTGCCACACCAAAACTGCACTGCCATGCAGTCAATTCTGACTCATAGCAACACTAAATAGAGTTTCTGAGACTATAAATCTTTTTTTTCAAACTTTTTATTATGAACTCAGTGAAGTTTTACAGATAAGATATCAGTTTTACATTCAACAAATCATACACTTTGTTTTATCTTAATGATTGCAATTCCCTTCCTGTAACATGTGTCCTGCTTTCTCCCTGTGTTTACCCATGTACAAATATCCTCCGTCAAACTCCTACATATTTGTGGGATGTGTATATATATATATCACTCTTCCTCCCAGACTCATTCAGCCTGTCTCTGTCCATGTATCTACACACAGAACACTGTTGTTACAAGGTTGTGTATATATCATTATTTATTTCTATCCCTTTTAGCCCTTGCATACCTCTCTGTGTCTTCACCTATCTTCATCATTCTTCTGCCAACTTCCCTCTTATTGTATATTGCCCTCCCCATCACCAGCGCTAACATATATCTACCCTCTAGCCAGTGAATTACTCTTCCTTCCCTCCCACCCCTGATAATCATCAAAGAATGTTTCTTTTAGAATGAAAACCTTTTCTTGAGTTTTTACAATAGTGGTCTGTCCTTTTGTGATCCACTAATTTCACTCAGTATAATGTCCTCCAGGCTCATTTGAGACTATAAATCTTTATGATTGCAAGCAACCTAGCCTCATCTTTTTCCCTCAGAGTGGCTGGTGGGTTTGAACCTTGAGGTTAGCAGCCCAGCATTTAACAGAGCCCACCAGAGCTCCTTATTATAGAACAAGAAAGAAAATCAGTAAGACTAGGAAAGACTTGAGCAACACTAATAACATGACGCAACTGACAAGTACAGAGTACTCCATCTGACAGCAGAACAGACAAAGCCGTAGGGCCTGGCAGGAGTCCTAGTAGGGTAATGGTCAAGGCACTCGGGCATTGGAGGTTTGAACCTCCCATGACTCTGCAGGATCATGATGAAGTAGTCTACTTCTATAAAGATTACACGCTTGGAAACCCTGTCCTATAGGGTCAGTATGAGCTGGAATGGACTTGATAGCAGTGGGGCTTCTTGTTGTTATTGTTGTTAGACTGGCGGCTTCTGGAGACCTGAAGGACCGGGACAGAAGGACCTCCCAGTCCTGCTCAAGTGGTGGCAGGTGGAAATTAACAGTTTCCTGTCGACCAGAGAGGGAAGCTGTGTTTCCTCTGACCAGAATTTGCTGTCCTCTCTGCCGTGGGCAGACCCAGGAATGAGAGACAGACCTTCCAGTGGAGCCCACTTTCTACTCCACTCTCTTTAATCTTAGGGATCGAGCATCATTGCCCCTCACCCACCCATGCCCTTCCCTCCTGCTGAGTTCTGCCACCCTCACTCACTCCTTGCTATTGTTGTTGCTAAGTGCCCGCGAGTTGGTTCCAACTCATAGCGACCTTATAGGATAAAGCAGAACTGCTTTATTTCTGAGGCTGTGCAGAGTGGTTGGCGGGTTTAAACTGCCAACCCCGGGGTTAGCAGTCCAATAATTAATCCACTGTGCTACCAGTGTTCCTTGTATGGTCCCAGAAATAGTTATTTTCAAATCCAAGGAGTACCTCGGCTTCTGAGAAGCTGTACCAGCTCACCCCAACTACACCCAAGAGGGGTGATCTGGGGCTATTGCTTGGCTCCAGGGGCACTGTATCAGGGCAGGGAGCTGAAATACTCTAAGGTGAGAAGGAAAAGCAAGGGGAATTCATATAAAGGGGGACGTTGTTACTGGCAGGATCCGATGAGCAGAAATTCAGCAATAATCTATGCCCCAAATTCTTTCCTGCAAATCCCAAATCTGCAAATCACTGTGTGATTCTAGACAATTTCTTAAAGCTCTCCGAGCCTCAGTTTTTTTGTTTCTAAAATAGGAACAAAGATGCTATCAATCTCTTGAGGTTGTTTGAAGACTGAGTTTAACACAGTGCCTGGCACATGTTGTTAAGTGTCATAGAGTCGGTTCTAATTCATAGTGCCCTGTATAGGGTTTCAGAGGAGTCGCTGGTAGGTTTGAACAATCGTGGTTAGCTGTCCAGTACTTAGCCTACAGCACCACACCAGGACCCCGATGCTAGACTCATGTTAACTAAGACGTCGAGTCAGCTCTGAACCATAGTGACCCTGTATAGGGTTTCCGTGGGGCAGCTGGTGAGCTTGAACAGCCCACCGACCTTGCAGTTCAAAGGGCTTTGCAGTCTGGTGCATCAACCCACAGCGCCACACCAGGACTCCCTCCAATACACATTGTTGTTGTTGTTGTAATGTGCCGTGGAGTCAGTTCTGACCCATAGCGACCCTGTACAGGGTTTCCGAGGCTGTAAATCTTTACGGGAGCAGGACGCCTAATCTTTCTCCCGCAGAACAGCTGGTAGTTTTGAACTTAGTTCTTATGAAATGTATTCCTGGGTGGTTCAAATGATTATGCTGGTAGTTGCTAACTGAAAAGTTGGTGGTTTGAGTTCACCCTGAGGAGCCTAAGAAGAAAGGCCTGGTGATCTACTTCTGAGAAAATCAGTCATTGAAAATTCTATGGCACACAGTTCTACTCTGACACACATGGGGTCACCGTGAGTCAGAATTGTCTAGTTTTATTATTAAAGAGGTGACATCTGAGGCAATAGCAGGTAATACACAGACTCTAATTATGCATGACTCAGACCTGGTCCAGCTCTCCAGGGACGCACACTCTAGAAGAAAGACCAATCCTATAGATAGACAATGGCAATTTAATGAGGTAAAAGGGGTACAGTATAATGTCACTTCACTGGGAACAAACACAGAGTGATCCAGACAGCAGTGTGTATATATATATAGGACTTCTGAGGTGGCACTATAGGAGCAGTACTGAATGGTAAACCACAAAGCTGGCAGTTCAAACTCAACAGTGGCTCTTTGGAAGCCCTATACAGGGTTGCTATGAGTCAGAACTGACTCGATAACACTTAACAACCACAACAGCATATAGCACTTACCTGCGCCAGACACTGGAGCCATTATTTTATATGCATTAACTCTTTTAATTCTCATACCACCGTACAGTGGTTACTTTATTGTCATAGAGGACTACCGGGGTGGTGCTGTGGGTGAATGAACTAGATTGCAAAGTCGGTTTGAACCGCAAGGTTGGTGATTCAAGCCCACCAGTCACTCTTCAGAAACCCTATATAAGGTTGCTATGAGTCAGAACCAATTCGATGGCACTTAACAACAACAACAACATTGTCATAGAGGACTCCTGGGGTAGCACTGTAGAATCAGACCTGGACTGCAAACCATAAGGTTGACAGTTCAAACCCACCAAGGCACTCTTCAGAAACCCTACACAGGGTCGCTTTGAGTTGGAACTGACTCAACAGCATTTAACAACAACAACAACACTGTCACAGAAAAGAAAACTGAGGCACAGAGTGTTTAAGCATCCTGCCCAAGGTTGCACAGTCAGCAGAGCTGAGAATTCAGTCATTGCAGATCCTGAATGAGTTCCCCATACCTCTGGTATCCACAGATGCAGAAATGACCCCCATCCTTACAGTCTCTATCAACGACACAACCTATTTAGAGATGGGCCCTGATGACCCCAAACACATGATCCTACAGGCACAGGGAAGCAGAAAACCCTCTAAAATACCACCCCAGGACACTGTTGGGGGAAAATCAGTCCTAGATGAACTCAATCACACCTGTATCCAGGGGTAAATTGGTGGCTCCATTTACAACTTCTTGAATAATCACACCTATGTGTGAGTCTCTTCCATGTGGACTTTAGCATCTCTATGCTGGAGAGCAAGTTTCAGAGTCTCTCAGACATCCATTTTGGTCTTTTCCTTCTTTCTTGTCTTCTTAATGACCTTTTGCTTTTTTCCTGTATGATATTCTTGATGTTATCCCATAATTCTTCTGGTCTTTGATTGTTTAGTGTCTAATTCATCAAAGCTGTTCTTGAGACCATCTCTAAATTCAAGTGAGATGTTCAAGGTCATATTTTGGCTCCTATGAACCTGTTTTAATTTTTTTCTGCTTCAACCTTAACTTGTATGTGAGCAATTGATAGTTTGTGCTACAGTCTGCCCCTGGCCTTGTTTTGGCTGGTAATTAGGAGTTTTTCCACTGTCTCTTTGCACAGATATAGTCAATTTGATTGCTGTGTATTCCATCTGGTGGGGTCCATGTATATAGTCATCTTTTGTGTTGTTTCTAAAAAGGTATTTGCAATGAAGAAATCATTGGTCTTGCAAAATTCTATCATGCAATCTCCAGCATTGTTTTTTTTCACTAGGCCATATTTTTCAACTACTGATTATTCCTCTTTGTTTCCAACCTTTGCATTTCAATCACCAGTAACTACCAATACATCTTGACTGCATGTTTGATCAGTTTCAGACTGAAGAAATTGGTAGAATTCTTTAGCTCATCAGCACTGGAGTACTCATTCATCTATGCCAAGAAATTTGGAAGCGAGCTACCTGGCCAACTGACTGGAAGAGATCCATATTTGTGCCCATTCCAAAGAGAGGTGACCCAATGGTATGAAGACATAATTGGACAATATCATTAATATTACATCCAAGTAAAGTTTTGCTAAAGATGATTTAAAAACAGCTGCAACAGTCCATTAACAGCAAACTACCAGGGGTTCAAGCCAGATTCAAACAAGGATGTGGAATGAGGGATATCATTGCTGATGTCAAATGGATCTTGGCTGAAAGCAGAGAATTCCAGAAAGATGTTTACCTGTGCTTTATTGGCTATGCAAAGGCTTTCGATTGTATGATCTTTATAAACTATGGGCAACATTGCAGAAAATGAGTATTCAGAACACTTAATTGTGCTCATAAGGAACCTATACACGGGCCAAGAGGCAGTTGTTTAAACAGAACAATAGGACACTGAATGGTTTTGTTACAGCAGTTTTAGATTTGTGGTCGAAGAAACTGAGGCCACTTGAAGAGGTGAAGCAGAGTTTGTTTCAGATTTTTATTAAGCCGGCTGACTCAGAGGAGCTAATTTCTCCAGATTCTGAGCCCCAAATGGAGGGCAACACCGGTCTATATGGGGTCAGAGTCAGAAAGGGGCCAGGCTGCATACCTGTTTGAAGGGGAAAACCAGGAAGATTGGTCCAATTCAGTAACCTGATTAGCATTTTAGTTTGCCTCCTGGGCGGAGAGGGCAGTGAATGATTTTTACTTTTTCCTATTCAGTTTAAAATCAAGAAATTGTGTTTGCCAGGGTTGTTTTCTTTCACCATACTTACGCAGCTTGTTTGCTGAGTTAATAATCCAAGAAGCTAGGTTATACGAAGAAGAATGTGGTATCAGGATTGGAGGAAGACTCATTAACAACCTGAGATATGCAGATGATACAATCTTGCTTACTGAAAGTGAACAGGACTTAAAATACTTACTGATGAAGATCAAAGACTACAGCCTTCCATATGGGTTGCACCTTAATGTAAATAAAGCAAAAATCCTTACCACTGGACCAATGAATAACATCAAGATAAATGGAGAAAAGACTGAAGTTGTTGAAGACTTCATTTTGCTCGGATCAACCTTCAACACTCATGGAAGCAGCAGTCAATAAATCAATCGTAGGAAACATCAAGGCAAGTGACCAGGTCCTCTCAACGCAAACCCCCTTCCAAGACTAAGACTCAACGGAAATGCACGCTTTGATTGGTGACCACACACATCACCGATGGGGGGAAGTGGGGTAAAAGCAGCAATGAAGTGGCACGACGTTCAGTGAACTTTTGTGGACCCAGTTGGGGATCTGGTTGGCAAGCAGTGTGAGGAGACCTGGGGACTCTTGGGCCCAGAGTCAGTGGCGTGGCCATGGAGGACTCTAGAGGAGAGTGGAGCTACCGGCTGATGGGAAGAGAGGGCATGTGCACAGGAGCGTCCACACTTGCAGATGATACCCACATGACCTGGACCAGATGACTGGACAATCGGAGCTCAAACAGGAGAAGAAAGAAGAGGGGAAAAAAAAAAGAGTGAGCTGATACAATCTGATGAACTTGACCTATACCTATGGAACAGCAACCCAAAAGAAGGAATAAATCCTTACAGCAAGAAACATTCCCACCCCCTTCACACACAGAGTGGACGGAGATGGGCAACTTGGTCATTGGATACTCAAATGGGGAGGGGGGGACTACAAAGGCAAGAAGTGACTGGCTTACAAGCTTTTAAGAGGGAACCTAGTGCTAGGGAGCATGGAGGAAGGCAGAATCTCAGTGGGTACTATTCAATCTGTCTGGGCAGAGCTGATGAAAGGAAATACAGATGGGTAACTCGTGATACTGTAGTGAATAGTGCTTATCAGGACAGATTATAAGGGTTGTAAATGCAAAGGTAGACATTTTGTAACAAGGAAGGGAGTGATTAATTCTCCATTCTAGGAGAGGAGGTCTCTGGGACCATCAGTGGAGAAGAGCCGAGAGCGGGACCCTACCCAGAGAAACAGAGATGCCTGAGATGGAGACAGAGAAGATAACGTGGAGTGATGAAGCGGCTGGGAACTTTGGATCCAGAGAGGGAAAGGGACTGTGGGCCGAAAACTGGGGGGGGGGGGGGGGGGGGGGGAGGGGAGAAGTGTAGGGGGCGGGTATCTAGGATATACCCTTTGGTAAGTGGATGATGCATGGAGGGGATTGGAACCATGGCAATGAGATGATATATGATGGAATGAATGTAAAACTAAAGTTCTCTCATGTAAACTATCATATAATTCACAATAAAAACATTAAAAAAAAAAAAGAAATCAATCGACATATGGCACTAGACAAATCTGTTGGACAAGATCTCTTTAAAGAGTTCAAGAGCAAAGATGTCAGCTTGAGGATTAAGGTGTGCATGACCCAAGCCACAGTGTTTTCAATAGACTGTAGAATTAATGCATTTGAGTTCTGGTGTTGGAGGAGATCATTAAAAGTATCACAGACTGCCAGAAGAACAAACAAATCTGTGTTGGAAGAAGTACAGCCAGAAAACCAAGATGGCAAGACTTCTCTCCTACGCTGGACATACTATCAGGAGGGACCAGTGTCTGAAGAAGGACATCATGCTTGGTAAAGTGGAGGGTCAGCACAAAAGAGGAAGACTTCTAATGAGATGAATTGGCACACTGGCAGCAGCATAGGCTCAAGCATAGAAACGATTGTGAGGTTGGCACAGGATCGGACAGTGTTTCATTCTGTTGTACATAAAGTTGCTATGAGTCAGTACTGACTCAATGGCATCTAACAACAAAAGCATGAATGGGTGTTGTTATTGTTGTTGTTAAGTGCCGTTGATTCAGTTCTGACCCATAGCGACCCTATATAGGATTTCTGAGGAGCAGTTGGTGACCTTATACCTCTGACCTTACAGTTCAAAGCAACTTTGCAGTCTAGCGCATTAACCCACAGTGCCCCACCAGGACTCCTATGTGTGGGTGGATACCAACATATATACTCATGTACACATCTAAAGGCATGTAAGTTGTGATGATGATGCTTTTAGACACACCAGTCTTCTTTCATTGAGCACTTATCATGTGTAAAAGAGTACAGATTGAGGTTAGAGAAGTGAAGTGGCTTGTCCGAGGTTACACAGCTCATGAATGGGATTCAAGCCCTGGCCCTACAAGTGTTATAGAAGTGTTATGCAGATGTGCTTGTGAGTGAACAGATATGTCATGGCTGGATTTCCACTCTGACATTCCTGTGAACTTAGACACATCATGACCTCATCCAGGCCATATCCTCAAGTGTGTCTGCTCACATGTATGCTCTGTGGCCAGGCTTGGTAATGGGACCAGAGACCCTTGGCCCCTCTCCAAATCTCAGCCTGGGCTGGCTTCCCTGAGAGCTGTGCACTTACTCTCTGGAGAGTGTTGCCATTCCCCAGAGCACATGGCATAAAGCCAGGCCCTGATCTCACCACTGGACCAATGAACAACATTCTTATCAGTGATGAAAAGATTGAAGTTGTCAAGGACTTCATTCTTCTTGGATCAACTATCAACACTCATGGAAGCAGTGGTTAAGAAATCACATGACATATTTCATTAGGCAAATTTGCTGCACAAGACCTTTTTAAAAGTGTTGAAGAGCAAAGATGTCAGCTTGAGGACTAATGTGCACCTGACCCTAGCTATGATATTTTCAATAACCACATATGCATGCAAAAGCTGGACAGTGAATAAGGAAGACTATAGAAGAATTGAT
>NW_006408557.1:20868194-20870311 GCF_000296735.1 Chrysochloris asiatica
ATTCTGTTGTACATAGGGTCGCTATGAGTCGGTACTGACTCGATATCACCTAACAACAACATTGTAGAATATACCAGTTAATTTAAACCACCCTTTTTCCGTGAATATTCAATTAATTTCCATCTTTTGCTATATCCAACAATACAGCAATGTCCGTACATGGATGGAAGGGAAACATCAGAGAGAAACCAGGAGTTAAATCCTAGAAGCAGAATTTCCTGTTAAAAGTTTCTGGATTCGCCTCCATAGAGATTTTATGAGCTTACTTCCCACTAACAGAGGCTCTGGGTGCCTGTTTCCCCACAACTTCACCAGCACAGGGTGTTGATGTTTAAAAAATAAAAGTGTCTTTGTGCAGTTTTCGAATGTGTCTCTTTTATCCTGAACGTGTGTCTTTTCACATCTTGCAGCCACAAAGGCAGATGTGGAAGAAAAAAATGTCCTCAAGGTCAGTACTGCCCAGGCTGTCTTGGTAGCCACTGAACTCCCCATCTCTGCTAAGTCAATGAAGGTGAGAGGAAACAAAGTTTATTGGCCTAGACTGGGGCTTGTGGCCAGCATGGTGACCGGCATGCTCTCAACTCTCTTTCCCTCCTCCTAGGAGCTCCCCCATGAGCACTCACTCATCTCTGTCATCTTCCTCCTCCCCCATCTGTGCCCCTACAGGTCACCCAGCTCTCCAATCACTTCTCCCAATAGCACGTTCTAACATGAATTATAATTTAACTGCTTAGTATGGTGGTAGTTTCTTGCATATTTTCCCTTTACTAGAATGTAAGCACTATTTTTGTCTGTTATTTTCATTCTAGAACATTGCCTGGCAAATAGTAGGTATTGGATTAACATTTGTGGAGTGAGTGGCTAAATGAAAGTGGTTTGGTGGGTGCTGGGAAGCTACGTGGGTGGATAGGTGGGTAAGCAGATGGTGATGCTGACAGTGAAAACATGGAGGATGGATGGATGGAGGTTGAATGGAGAGGGGATGGAAGAACCAAGAGATGGTAGGACAAAGTTGAATGGATCGTTTTGGGGATGGATTGGAGATGAATGGCAAGCAGATGCATGAGGGATGAATAAATGGATGGAGAAATTTAGTTTATTCAGCTACTATCACTAATGGGAGAAAGATGAGGCTTTCTGCTCCCATTAAGATTTATAGCCTCAAGACCCTATACAGGGTCGCTCTTGAGTGGGAACTGACTCGAGGGCACATAAAAACAACAACACTATTTACTAAGTACTTTCCATGTGCCAAACATAAGCCTGGTGAGGAAGATTCAATGGTGAATATAACATGCCCACCCTAATAGAAGGAGCTCTGGTACCGTATTGGTTACTAGTCTGGCTGCTAACCTCAAGATCAGTAGTTCGAAACTACCAGCCGTTCTGTGGGAGAAAGATGAGGCTTTCTGCTCCTGTAAAGATTTGCAGCCTTGGAAACCCTATACAGGGTTGTTATGAGTCAGAACCAACTCCACGGCACACCACCACCACCCTAATACAATTTGTAGTATAGTTGGGAAGACAGACACTAAGCAAATAAAAATAAAATGACATACATAATTCCAATTTATGATAAGTTCTCAGAAAGATAGACATGGTGATAAATGGGCAGATAAAGGTGGATAGGACCTGAACTGGACTGCTTTACCTTAAAACCTCCTGGCCAGTCACCCACACCACCAACATCACCAGACCTGGGGCCTCCTTACCTCATCAGTAGTTCTGGTCTCAGAGAAACTGTCTCCTCTCTCCTGGAACTAACTCAGCACTTTACCCACTCCATCCCCAATAGTCCTGTCTAACTCCACCTTCAGTCCTCATCCTGCTGAGTCTTGGGCTAGCCAGGGAAATGCTCCAGAGGGCCTCCAATTCAATCCAGCCACTTGACTGTTTCCAGACTGCCTGGGAGAGGCCAAGTGAACCAGAAGGGAGGGTAGCAGATGCCCAGCTCAAGCTGCCTGTGCTTGAGTGCCTGCTCTCTTGAGCCTGAGTGTGAGTATTCATAGCCAGGTCTAGGAGTGGAATTGGGGTTTACCTGGGAGCTGGGATCAGGCATAATATATAAGACTGAAGTACTCAGGACTTCCGGAAAAAGATGGCAGATCGGGTGGAAG
>NW_006408557.1:20881791-20888313 GCF_000296735.1 Chrysochloris asiatica
CGCAGGGTATACCCTTTGGTTGGTTGATGATGCATGGAGGGGATTGTAACCATGGCAGTGAGACGGTATATGATAGAATGAATGTAAAACTAACATTCTCCCATGTAAACTATCACATAATTCTCAATAAAACATTTTAAGAAAAAAAAAAGTTCATCCTTGGCTCACAGGTTGTGGTGAGGAGTACATGAGAAAGCAGATGGGGGATACCAAGGGCAGATTTGACACAGGAACAATACTCAGGAAATGTGTCTCCATCTCTCCTTTCATCCCCAGCTTATCCTAAGTCAGTTGTCGCTGACACTTACCATGTGTCAGGCCCTCATTCCTCTAAACACTTTGCACATTTGATCCTCCTGATAACCCTATCTGGAGGACACTATTTTTAATTCCTAGCTAGCTAAGGACTTTCTAGCTAAGGGGTGTAGATCTCAGAGCAGCTGAGTGACTTGCCCAATTGTCACAGAGCTGCATGGGCCAAGGAGGTGGAACAAGGCTAGCTCCTAATCCCCTTTCCCTTCTCACTCCTTGGACCATTGATGTCACCTCTCTTTGTCCCAGTTTCTTCATATCTCCAAGGTTGGAAACAACAACTTCATTGAGGAGGTTTTGATGATGCAGTGAGATGATGTAAGGGAACCAGCCACACAGGGCTTTATAGTCCCTGTGGGGAAAAAAAGCAAAAACCAGAGGCCCACAAGGCAGCTGGATCACCTGGTTGGGCAGAGCTGCCACAGGGCCACCCCTGGGCCACCCTAGACCACAGCTCTCCTGGGGCATGAGTTGCATCTGGATGATGAAGGAGAGGTGGCTTCTGCAAGAGGAGCACAGACCAAAATCTGCAACTCTTGAATCACCCATGCTGTTGTTGTTAAATGCCAATGAGTCAATTCCAACTCAAGGTCCAGTGCCTATCCTATAGTGCCACACTAGGAGTCGAATAGTCTTCCTCAAATTGACTGACCTAAATCCACTTAACCATCCATATTTTTTATTTTAATGTGGTAAATACGTACAGAGAAAAACATTTGCCATTTCCACATTCTTCCCATGTAATTTAGTGACGTTAATTGGATTTGTCATGCTATACAGCCATTACCATTATCCGTTTCCTATTTTCCCATCACCATGAGCAGAAGCTCAGTCCTCTTCTCCTCCCCTGTCTCACTTGCCCCGGTCACTACCAATAACTAGGTCTGTGTACATTTGCCTATTCTAGACCTTTCATATAAGTTGAATCCAACAGTATTTGTCCTTTTGCAACTAATTTCCATTTGTATTATTAGTTTTATCATGCTTTCTCTCAATAAGGTTATTTAAAAAAAAAAACTTAGATAAATTTTAAATTAGGAAAATAGAAAATGCGCATCACTGACCTCAAATGGAAAACCACTAATGTTTGCCCGCAAAGATTAAGTCAGCATGAAATTGTGCTGTGGTTGTTAAGTACCGTGGAGTCGGTTATGACTCAGTGACCTCTGTAGAGGGTTTCTGAGGAATGACTGCTGCGTTTGAACCTTGTGGTTAGCAATCTAGTACTTATCCTACAGTGCCACACCAAGACTCTACGCATAAAATTAGGTACAAGGAAAGCAAAAAAAAGATGATTAAATTTTACCTAAATCTTCCATGGCAACTAACAACAACAACCCACAACCCTGATAGAAGTGGCTTACTGGGCCCAAAGTGTTTGTACAATGTGGTTTGTGATGAACAACTGCTTTCTCCCAGGAATCTGGAATTCTGGTACAGGCTAAGCAAAGGGTACCTATGTGAACCTCTCCACTAACAACCCTGGGCACTGAGTCTCTAGTGAGCTTCCCTAGTAGACAGTGTTTTGTCACAACTTGTTGCTGGAGGAATTAAGTGTATCCTGTATAACTAACTACTGGGAGAAGGTTCTGGAAGCTTGTACCTGATTTCCTCCAGATTTCACCTGTGCTGATTTAGCTGTGTATTCTTTAACTGTAATAAGCCATAGATAGTCATGAGTACAAAAAAAAAAAAAAAAAATTAGCTAAATCTTATATCTTGCTGAAAGCTCTGAGTCAGGGCCTTGTTCCCTCTTCCTTAACAAGGGAGATGTTAAAGACAGAAACCAGGGACTGTCTAGTCAATTCCAACTCAGTTCAACCCTGTAGAACAGAGTCGAACTGCCCATAGGGTTTTTAATGGAAGTAGACTGCCATGGTGCTAGTAGGTTCGAACCACAGATCCTTCTGTTAGCAGTTGAGTGATTTAACCACTGCGTTACCAGGGCTGCTTTGTTAAAGACTTGGCAGCTGTTAAATGAGACTTTGTCCCCAAGTAATCGTTGTTGTTGTTCAGTGCCCAAAGTGACCCCAAGTAATTAGAGGAACAGAAGGAAAACCAAAAGGGAATGTGTCCCTTCCAATATGACTCAATGCTATTTGATACAGTCTTGAGACTGTTTGAGAGTCTAAAATCAGAAGTACTTGGTGTGTGTAGAGCAGTCTGAAGGCGGAGCCTGAACTCCATTTAAAGTCTTGACATGGATCTAGAACCCATGAGGAATTTTTAAATCGGCCTCTTCTAACATCAGTTCTTCTAACCTTCATGCTGATGTAAAGATTTAGTCTCGGAAACCTGATACAGGTTCACTAGGAGTTGGGATCAACCTGGTAGCAGGAGATTGGGTTTGGCTTGGGTTCAGGGCTATCCCAGTAGAAAGGTGTGGCTCTGATCACAGCAGTCCCCAGGTGCCAGGTCCTGGAGGAACACAGCCCCCTTCCCACTCCTCGTCCTGGTGTTGGGGGTCAGAGGGCAGACGTCAGGCCTCATCAGAATTCCAGGAAGTAGAAACTTAGCCTACTTGCTCAAACACCTGCATAAAGGGGATTCATGAAAGCTGAACTGTTTCCGGAAAGAGCACATTTTTGCATTCAAGTTTTGGGGGATTGATCACCATTTATTTTCAACATACATATATAGTATTTACTTATATATCACTCCTCATGACAACCCAGTGAGGTAGGGGCTATCATTAGCCCTATTTTATAAATAATGAAACTGAGACAGAGAGCTTAAATAACTTACCTAAAATCTTACCACTAAGAAGTGGTAGGATTTGAACCCAGGAAACGTATAACAACGACACAAAGCTGCTGCTTCATGTCATTGTTGAATATTTATTTTTTATATTTATAAATATTTATTAATGCGATGCATTTAATCCTTATGACTACAATGCAAGAGAAGCATAATTAATGCCGTTTTATATCTGCTGTAGGATCTGCGCTAGACTGCTAACCACAAGGTCGACAGTTCAAACTCACCAGTCATTCTCAGCAGCCCTATGTAGGATTGTTATGAGTTGGAACCAACTCTATGGCATATAATAACATAAAAGCAGAAACTGAGGCTCAAGGCTATTTGGGGTTTAGGTTGTAGACTTAGGGTCACATTCCTGCCTACCAAGGTTCTTAGCCTCTTTATTATATGAAGGGGCTTCAAAAAGCTTGTGGAAGATGGAATAGAAAGATAACAGAATGGTTCCATGAACTGTTGGAGGTGTCCTCACACTCTGGACCACAAGTCAGGAATTGTGGTCTAAGATAGCACTATTCTGTAGGGTAGTCACAAGGCACATGTGGCTACTGGACACTTGAAATTGGCTTGTGTGACTTAGGAACTAGTGTGACTGATCTTTAAATTTCATTAAAATTTAAAACTGAAGCAAGGAAAAAAATGTTTTTTTTTTTCTATGTTAAAACAGGGTTTTTCTTTTGTTTTTTATTGTTTTATTGTGAATTATGTGATAGTTTACATGGGAGAACATTAGTTTTACTTCATCCTATCTTATATCGTATCATTGCTATGGTTACAATCCCCTCCATGCATCATCAACCAACCAAAGGGTATACACTACAAGCCTGCCTCCCGGTCATCAGTACACAGCCCCTCTCCCTCTCTGTATCTAAAGTCCCAATCTGCTCCACCTCTCCATGTCATCATCTCTGACTCCATCTCAGGCATCACTGCTTCTCTGGGTATGGTCCTGCTCTCTGCTCTTCTCCCTAGATGGTCCCAGGGACCTCCGCTCCTAGGCTGAAAAGTTAATAACTCCCCTCTTTGCTATAAAACGTCTACCTTTACATTTCCAACCCTCACAATCAGTCCTGATAACAATTATTGATAACTATTGTATCACAAGAGACCCATCCGCATTTCATTTCATCAGCCCTGCCTAGACAGATTGGATACTACTCAGTGGAGACTCTACCTTCCTCCATGCCCTCTGAATCTATAAACCAAGGGTTTTGTTGTTGTTGTTATTAAGTGCTATCAAGTCAGTTCCAACTCATAGCTACCCTGTATAAGGATTTCCAAGGAGTGGTTGGTGAGTTTAAACTGCCGATCTTGTGGTTCAAACTAACCTTGCAGTCCAGTGCTCATCTTACAGCACCACACCAGGACTCCAAACAAGTGGTGGAGAACCTTTTTACTACCAAAATTTGTAACATCATTTGTGGACAATACAAAATTATCACCTTAAAAATTATTGATGGTGTGCCATGGAATCGGTTCCAATGCACAGAGTTTCCAAGGCTGTAAAGCTTTATGGGGGCAGAAATTTCATCTTTCGCCCATGGAACGGGTGGTCCTTTTGAACTGCTGACCTTGCGGTTAGCAGCCTGACTTGTAACCACTGTGCTATCTGATCCCAGAGCTTAAAAATTAACCTGCTATATTTGGTCCATGCAGTCCTGGTGTGGCACTCTGAGTAAAGTACTGGACAACAAGGTCGACTTGAACCACAAGGTCAGTTGTTCAAACTCACCAGCTGCTCCTGGAAAACCCTATACAGGGTTGCTATGAGTCAGTACCAACTCCATGGCACTTAAAAGCATCAACAGCAATGTGATAGCTGGTGTGGTGTGGTGTGGTGTGGTGTGGTGTGGTGTGGTGTGGTGTGGTGTGGTGTGGTGTGGTGCTGTAAGGTAAACACTCAACCACCAGGTTGGTGGTTCAACCTCATCAGCTGCTCCTTGGAAATCCTATACAGGGTTGCAAGAAGTTGGAACCAACTCCATAGCACTTAATAACAACAGCAAATGTGATGGCTGGAACTATGGTTGGCTTGGGAGGGCCAGACCGAATGATTTCATGGGCCTTATATGGCCCACAGTTTGGACATTCCCTACTCCTGCATTTAACAAAATTTAGTTGTTTTGATAGGACTATGTTTCCTTTTGGAGTCCTGGTGTGACGCTGTGGGTTAATGTGCTAAAGTTCAATGTTGATTTGAACCACCAGCTGCTCCTCGGAAACCCTATACAGGGTTGCTATGGGTTGGAACCGACTCAATGGCACTTAACAATAGCAACAATGTTTCCTTTTAGGAAGCCTGGTGGCTTTGTAGGATAAGCACTGGACTTCAAATTGCAAGGTTAGCAATTTGAGCCCACCAGTCGCTCTGAGGAAGAAAGATTAGCTTTTCTACTCTTATAAAGCTTTACAGCCTCAGAATCCCTATGCAGGGTCACCATGAGTCAGAACAGACTTGACATGAGTTCACAACAAAATATTTCATTTTAACCATTTAATACGTGGTATCGCAGTAGTTACGAATCGGGATGCTAATCTCATGGTCAGCAGTTCAAAACTACTAGCTATTCTGCTGGAGAAAGATGAGGCTTTCTGCTCCCATAAAGATTTATAGCCTCGGAAACCCTGTATAGGGTCGCTACGAGTTGGAACCGACTTCACAGCACATAACAACAGCAACATCCAAACTGAGATGCACTGAAAACATAAAACTCACCTCAGGTTTCAAAGACATTAGTGTGGAAAAAAAACAGTAAATATCTCATTCATATTTTATAGTAATTATCTGTTGAAATAATACTATGTTGAATATATTAGATTAAATACACTAAATTCTTAAAATTAACTATACCTTTTTTTAAGTGTAGCAACTACACAATTTTTAGATATATAGGTGGTCCCCATTATGTTTCTATGGGAAATTACTGGACTGAAGAACTAGGGTTCAGTACTATCAAATACAAGGTCCCCAAACCTGGGGGTTTTACCCAGGGTGTGGTTCCAGTGTCCATACCCACAAATGCACGTGGAGGCCACTTGATTGCAAAGGTTGCAAAATGTCCCAATTGGGGTTACCTGTTCTACATTCAAATCTCAAATTGGCCTCATTCAAGTTGGTTGGTCTAGGAAGTAAGCCCCTTACCTTGCCTGTGAACAGAATGGAGGTGACAGTGTCCCTTAGGTGCCTCTGGGCATTTCCTACTTCCCTTGTCTTCCTTGGACATTTTGCAATCCCTTGTTGTTGTTGTTAGGTGCTATTGAGTCAGTACCGACTCATAGCGAACTTATGCACAGCAGAACGAAACACCTTTTGATCCTGGACCAACCTCACTACTGTTGCCACACTTAAGTCCATCGATGCTGCCACTTGGCCAATCCATCATGTTGGGGGTCTTCCTCTTTTTCTCTGACCCTCCACCTTACCAAACATGATATCCTTCTCCAGCTACTGGT
>NW_006408557.1:20889755-20922221 GCF_000296735.1 Chrysochloris asiatica
GGCTGTAAATCTTTATGGGAGCAGAAAGCCTCATCTATCTCCCGTGGAACAGCTGGTAGTTTCAAACTGATGACCCTGAGGTTAGCAGCCTGATTTGTAACCACTACGCTACCAGAGCTCCTTATGAATAGCAGTGGAACTGCTATTGAGTATTGAATATTGAGACATGATGAAAAGCACCAGAATACCAGATATAGTGCCAGAAGACGAGCCCCTCGTTTTAGAAAGTACTCACGGTGCGACTGGGGGAAGAGCTGCCTCCTCAAAGTAGAGTTGACCATGATGATGCAAATGGAGTAAAGCCTTTGGGACCTTCACTTGCTGAAGGGGTACAACTCAAAATGAAGCTGTAGACATCTATTAATAATCAGAACATGGAATGTATGAAGTAAGAATCTAGGAAAATTGGAAATTGTCAAAAATGAAATGGAATGCATAAACATCGATACTCTAGGCATTAGTGAGCTGAAATGGACTGGTATCGACCATTTTGAATCTGACAACCACAGGATTTACTATGCCAGGAATGACAACTAGAAGAGCAATGATGTCACATTCATCATCAAAAAGAACATATCAAGATCTTTCTTGAAGTATAATGCTGTGATAGGATAATACCCATATGCCTATAATGAAGACCAGTTAACACAACTATTATTCAATTTACACACCAACCACTAAAGTCAGTGAGGGTGAAATTGAAAAATTCTACCAACTTCTTCAGTCTAAAATCAAACAAACATGCAATCAAGATGTATTTATAATTATTGGCAATTTGAAATGCAAAGATTGGAAACAAAAATGAAGATTCAGTAGTTGGAAAATATGGCCTTGGTGATAGAAACAATACTGGAGATGGTGTGATAGAATTTTGCAAGACCAATGACTTCTTCATTGCAAATATCTTTTTAAAATAACATAAAAGATGATTGTATACATGGACCTCATGAGATGGAATATGTAGGAATCAAATTGACTACATCTGTGGAAAGAGACGGTGGAAAAGCTTCATATAATCAGACAAAACATGGTCAGGGGCAGACTATAAAGCAGACCATCAGTTGCTCATATGCAAGTTCAGGCTGAAGCTGAAGAAAATTAAAACAAGTCCACAAGAGCTAAAATATGACCTTGAATATATACCACCTGAATTTAGAGATCATCAGAAAAACAGATTTGATGCATTAGACACTAAATATCAAAGACCAGAAGAGTTGTGGGATGACATCAAGAACATCATACAGGAAGAAAGCAAAAGGTTATTAAGAAGACAAGAAATAAGGAAGAGATAAAATGAATGTCAGAGAGAATCTAAACTTGCTCTCCAGAGTAGAGTTGCTAAAGCAAATAGAAGAAATGAGGAGGTAAAAGAGCTGAATAGAAAATTCAAAGGGCAGCTCAAGAAGACAAAGTCAAAATGAAATGTGTAAAGTCCTGGAGTTAGAAAGCCAAAAGAGAACACATTTCACGTTTCTCAAGCTAAGGGAACTGAAGAAAAAATTCAAGCCTCGACTTGAGATAGTCAAGGATTCTATGGGCAAAATATTGAATGACGCAGATCAAGCCAAGAAGATGGAAGAAATACACCGAGTCACTACCAAAAAGAACTGGTTGACAGTCACCATTTCAAGGGGTAACATATGATCAAGAGCCAATGATACAAAAGGAAGAAGTCCAGTCTAAGGTGCACTGAAGGCATTAGCAAAGAACAAGTTGCCAGGAACAAATGGAATACAAATTGAAATCTTTCAACAAACTGATGCAGCAATGGAGGCACTCTCTCGTCTACATCAAAAAATTTGGATGACAACTACCTGGCCAACTGACCAGAAGAGATCTATATTTGTCCCCATTCCAAAGAGAGATGACACAATGGTATGCAGGAATCATTGGACAATATCATTAATATCGCATGTAAGTAAAATTTTGCTAAAGATAATATAAAAAACGGCTGCAACCATATATTGACAGAGAATTTCCAGAGGTTCAAGTTGGATTTAGAAGAGAATGTGGAATGAGGGATATCATTACTGACATTAGATGGATCTTGGCTGAAAGCAGAGAATACCAAAAAGATGTTTACTTTTTATTGACTATGCAAAGGCTTTTGATTGTATGGATTATGACAAACTATGGACAACACTGGGGAGAATGAATATTCTGTACATTTTAATTGTTCTCATGAGGAACCTGTACATGGATCCAGAGGCAGAGATAAGGTAAACACTTAGGTCCTTCTAGGGTGCTCTAACTAGTCCTTGTCAGACACCCCACTTGTTCTTCTGAGGCAGGAGTCAGCTCTTAATTCTGTAAATCTGAAACACTTTAGGGTTACTTTCCGGAAGCTGGGCCCCAGGCTGTCCTTCCATAGAATAGGAACATGGGATTTTCTGCCCAGGATTCTCCTAAAGGTTTGTTGTTGTTAAGTGCCTTCGAGTGGGTTGGGACCCACAGTGACCCGTATTGAGTTTCCAAGGAGCGTCTGGTGAACTTGAACGGCCGATCTTGCGGTTCAAACCAATGTTTCAGTCCAGCGCATTAACCCACAGTATCAAGGCAATAAATTGTTGTTGTTAAAGTGCGGTCGAGTCGATCGCGACTCTTAGTGACCCAGTTTAGGGTTTCTGAGGCTATACATCTTTGTGGGAGCAGAAAGCCTCATCTTGCTCCCGCGGAGCGGCTTTCGGGTTCGAACCATGGACCTTGTAGTTCGCAGTCCAGTGCTTATTGGCTGGTGCACCTAGGAAACATTCATCATTTGTTCTTCTTGTCAACACTATCTTGGAAAGGAAAGTTGTTCTTCCCAAGATGGGGGAACTGAAGTTCAGAGCAACCACCTAATTTTTCCAAAGTCATGGGGAGAGCCTGAAGCTGGGGTCCGCACTCAGCTGCTGGTGCGGAGGGCGGAGTGGTGGTACGGAGGGGCGACACAGACCTGGACTTGTCTCTAGTACAGTAGTAGATGACCGGGTGGAGGGCGGGGACTGGGGTGCCCGACTCTTGGCCGACCGAGTGGGCGGGGCCTGGGCGGGACAAACTGGGGCGGTGACCCCAGGGGCGGGGCGCGCAGGATGGTGCAATTTCTCGCCGGAGGGCGTCAGCTGCAGGCTTAGTACAGGTTTGCATCACCCGGCGGGGAGCAGAGATACACCCGGCGCTTTCGAGACACTCCAGTTCGGCGGCTACGGAAGATGGTTGAAAGCTAGACTCGTGCCGGAGCTTTGCAGCAGCGGAGCGGTCCCTGAGCCACCTTGGAGCTCCGAACGACTCTGCGCTCGGCCGGCACCCAGACCCGCGCGGGACACTAGGCCAAGGTACCGGGGAGGACAGAAAAGCGAACGTGTTGGGGCGCCTGAGTTTGGGGGTGCTCAAGTGAGGTTGCGTGTGACACACGGACGCGCACGCACACATGCAACTTTTCACAAGCCCCGCAGTCCACGGGCCACCCTGGGTTCATTGTTCTCACCGATCTCAGGTGGCGCCGCCCGCAGGGTGCGGGGTCGCCCGTGGGGCGTGGTAGTTGTGACCTAGGAAGCTCAGGTGTCACCCCAAGGATTGTCTGTTTTGTGTGAGTGTGGGCTGGAAGTTGTGGGAGAGGTCTGTGGCGGTGGTGCGGGGTCGGCGGGTGGAGCACTGGAGGGCTGTAGAACTCTAGTATCTGCGTCTGTGTGTCTACGGCTTCTGCGGTGGTCCGTGGAAGTCTCGGGGGTCTTCTGCATGTCTCTGTGGGGAGGGCTGAGCACCTGGTGGCAGGTGTTCGATGTGCAGTTGGGGTGCCCTGGGGAGTGGGGTGCTGATGGAGGTTGGGAGCGAGCATGCCGCGCGCGGGGTTGGAACCCAGTGTGCTGGGCGAGAGGATGCGGAGAGCGCGGGGCGCGGGCTGCAGTTCTCGCACATGGTTTGTGCTGTACCTGCAGACTGTGAGGCAGTGGAGACTGGGGCGACAGTCTGTCCTCCTCTGGACTCTGGAGTCTAACTTCCTAAGTTTTGTCTCTCACTGACTTCCAATAGCCCAGCCGCTTCTCAGTTTCTATGGAGACTTCTGTCCCCAGACTCTCCCTGCCGACTGCTTCCGCTCCCAGGGGAGGGGCTTAGCTGCGGTAGGCGGGCGGGGCCTCAGACGACCAACGCCCCCTCCTTTGGTGCTTGTACCTTTGTTGGTGCCGGTAGTTTGGAGGGATATATATGTGTTTGTGCCCGCTCGCGCCGTGTAATGATGTGTGTGCTCTTCTCTGCTCTGAATGTGTGTGTGTCCAACTGATTTGGATAAACAGCATTTTGTGGGTAGGGGGACTGTACAACTTTCTGCCCTGGGTGTGGGTGTGACGCCTCACTCCCTACCCCACCGTGGCAGGGAATGGTGGGAGGTAGCTACTAGGGGCTGTCTCCGTTCTACAGTGAAAGTTCTAGGCTTGCTGTGCGGCCTGCAAAGTCCCTGGCTCAGTTACCCTCATCATCCAATGGCGCTTATTCCAGGATCCTCCGGCTCTGCACCAGGTGTATTGGAGAGACCTAAACGTGTGTGACCTCAGTATGTATGCAACCACGCACCATCTCACTGGACTCTTAGAACAGCCCAGGTGAGGTTAGGAGTATTGTGAGGTGAGATTTCTAAGACTCCTAAGAGTAGCACTTAAGAATACTCAGCTATGAATGATAATACTAGGACACCAGTAGTGACCATTTCCCAGAATGCAATGGTAGAGCCCTTAGCTTCTGGGAAAGGTGGGAAGTTCAAACCCCCCAAATTCACTGCGGGGGGGGGGGGGGAAAGAACCTCGTGATCAGTTCCCAGTTTCTACAGAGATCACAGTCTAGGAAATCCAATGGGGGCAGTTTTATTCTGTCCTATCTCTGGTAGTGCTCCGCGGGAGAAAGATGAGGCTTTCTACTCCCGTAAAGATTTACACCCTCGGAAACCCTGTACAGGGTCGCTATGGGTCGGAACCGACTCGACGGCACTTAACAACAACAACAACAATCTCTGGTAGTGTAGTGGTTACCAGTACGACTACCAACCTTCAGGTCAGTTTGAAACTACCAGGCTTTCTGCTCCTGTAAAGATTTACAGCCTTGGAAACCTTACGCAGGGTTGCTATGAGTCAGAACCGACTCCATGTCACATCACTACCACCACCGCCACAACTGCCCTACAGGGTCATGAGAGCCCTGGTGTGGTGCTGTGGGTTATTGCACTGGACTGCAAAATCAGTATGAAGCACAAGGTGGGCAGTACAAGCTCACCAATTGCTCCTTGGAAACCCTATACAGGCTTGCTGTGAGTCGGAACCCACTCAATGGCATGTAACAACAACAAGAAAATAGGGTCACTATGAGTCAGAATTCATTCAGCTTCACCCACAACTGCAACAGGAGCCCCTGGGTGATACAAATGGTTATAGGTGGAGTCCACTCAGAGTCACTGCTGAGAAAGCTCTGGAGACCTAATTCAGAAAAATCAGCCCCTGAAATCTTGTGGAGCACAGTTCTACTTGTACCCCACATGTGGGGTCACTGCAAGTCAGAATTGACTTAAAAAAAATTTTTTTTTAATCCTACAACAGGGCTATGGTAAACTCTATATACTTTGTGTTTTCATATCATCACAAAAATCCCGTGGGCTTTGCATCCTGTTCCCATTTTACAGATGAAGGAACTGAGGCTCCCAATTTAGAGGAACCTGTCCAGGACTACTCAACCAGGAGGCAGGATTGGTTGGTTGGTTATGTGCCACGGAGTCGGTTCCAACTATAGCAACCCTATACAGGGTTTCTGAGGCTGTAAATCTTTACAGGAGCAGAAAGCCTTGTCTTTCTCCCACGGAACAGCTGGTAGTTTAGGAGCCAGGATTAGAATCCAGTATTATCTGATTCCAGCCTCCTCCCCACCCCATCACATTCTTTCCAAGAAGGTATTATGGGCTTTCACTGGATTGGGGTCATCCCTTCTCTCCCAAGGGTATGATTCTGGGAGCTGCAAGATTCTGAGTCTCAGTTTTAAATGGATTCTGAGTGAAGTGTTTCCCATCAATCCTGCCACTGCTCAGACGTTCCTGCTTTTAACAGGGTTAAAGTCCAGCTTACTCTACCTCCTCAGGCCCAGGTCTCTGTGTTCTCATCTGGAACTTAAATGGGTGGGCAGATGGGTCCTAGAGAGAAGCTTCCTACCCTGACCTGCCATCCCATTTTCCTCTCCTCTCCTCATCACACACAGTTCGCAACTGGGCATGTAGAATTTGCTCTACCATTGAATGAGTGAATCTTGGGGCCTTTGAGAGACTCTCCCTGTCCCGTCCCATCTCTCTGATGGTGACTCTGGAATGCTCAGGTGTCTGTCTCATAGACTAACTTCCCATGTGAACTTGGATTCCAACAACTCTGGGACCATTGGCTAATACAACAGATAAAAGTCACATCTGAGAACAGAACCATATTTCTTTTGAAACACACAAGCAATAAATGAATGTAGAATATATGTATTTTTAATGTTGAAAATTCCCTTACTTCCCTTCCTCCCCAGAAGCTTCTGTGGCTAGTTTAATCTGGGTCCTTCTAGACCTTTTCCTGTGCACTTACAACACCTACATATATAGTGTTATGGAGATACATCATTGTTATGTGCTGTTAGGCTTTGTATTTATAAATGTAAGAACCTGGAGTGTAGTTAGTCAGCTTGCTTTCTTCATTCACTTGACAATATAGATCCATTCTCTAATTCCAGTACAGTACATATTTCATTTCATTCATTCATCTCCCACCGACTCACCCCACCCCACCCATTCCTGTTTTCAATAGATAATAAATTTCTATACAAGCAAACTCAACAGATACATTGTAAAGTCTCTCACATGGCTGCCAAGTCTATCGCTATACTTGACTCTCCTCCCACCCCACTTAACAGTTCACCCGCACGGTGGCATGCCGTGTCATAGCCACCTATGTAGGGTTTCCGAGGCTGTAAATCTTTCTGGGAGCAGAAAGCCCAATTTTTCTCCTGCATAGCAGCAGGAGGATTTGAACCATTGACCTTCTGGTTTCCAACCCAGTACATAACCCACTATGCCAAGCAGAGCTCCTCTGGAAGTCAAATTAGTACATAAAGAGCTTCCTCAATCTTTTCCATGACTGCATAACTTTCCGTTGTATGAATAAAGTATAATTTACTTAATCAGTGCCCTAATGATAGACATATGGCTCCCATTCTTTTTCTGTCTTATACAGGATGTCAGGAATCACTTTGTACTTACATCATTTCGTGTTTTGTGTTTTGTTTTTTGAGGAGGGGACTGCAACATTTTGCACTCATCTATTAATTGAAAGGTTGGTAGTTTGAACCCACCCATCAGTCCTATGAAAGAAAAGGTCTAAAGAACTGTTTCTGTAAAAATTACAGTCAAGAAAACCCCATGGAGTGGTTCTTCGCTGTAACACACGGGTTGCCAGGCGTTGGCCCTGATAGTCCATCATTATATACATATACACATCTAAGGAGCAAGTTCCTGGCAAGTATTGACTCAAAGCATGTGTACATTTTTAAAAAACTTTTTCTATTGTGACTTAGGTGAAAGTTTACAGAGCAAATTGGTTTTCCATTCAACAATTCATACACATTTTTGACTCATGACATAGACTGTAGTTCCCACACTAACAGCATTCTTCCCATTTCCTCCCTATTCCCTCTTGCTGTCTGAGCTTTGTTGATGATGTTGTTAGGTGTCAATTCACAGAGACCCAATATAGGGTTTTGGGTTTCCAAGGCTTTGAAATCTTTTGTGGGGGCAGAACGCTTCTTTCTCCCGCAGAGCGGTTGGCAGGCTTGAACTGCAGACCTTGTGATTTACAATCCATTGCTCATCATGTGGAGCCACACGCTCCCTTGTCTGCGCTTTTTATCCCTGCGTAAATGCTACCCTTTGAGTACTTGTCTTTCTGGGTTATTGTTCACTTTCTAGGGCTTGTCTGGAGTCCTGCCGTGGCACTGAAGGATAAGCACTGGGCCAAAAGGTCGGTTTGAACTGCAAGGTCAGTGGTTCAAACTCACCAGCTACTCCCTGCAAACCCTGTACAGGGTCCTTATGAGTTGGAACCTACTCAATGGCACTTAACAACAATGTAGGCTTGTCTGTCCATTGATTGAAAGTTGAGCCACTGGGGTGGCTTATAGAGTTAAAGAGTGACCAAGGGGTTCTACCAGTGTGTACATTTAAAATTTTGATATTACTGATATTTGATATTTATTAGCTACCACTAAGGTTGCACACTAACCCCAGCAGAATGTCTTTATTGCTAGTGGCTGCAGGCTATAGTATCCTATAGTGAACGTTCTTTTTCATGACACCTCCAGTAGGCCACTCTTGCTGGGAAGGGGCAGCATGTCTACAACCTCAACTCATCTACTTTCCTCCAGAATTCTAACACCCAGGGGCTCTGCTCTGGCTCAGAAAATGAAGCCACCACACCTCCTCCTCATTCAGGAGCCTCAGACTGGACTTCTCTTGATCTTCTCCCTCTCATTTACCTCCTCAGTCCAGTCCCTACTCTTGATCCTTCTCTGCTGAACGCTTGAATTGGTGTCTCAGTACCTAGTTTATTTAGCTTCCTGGTCCAAGCTGTAGGGAATAATGTGCTGACCACCTAGCTAGTCTCCTTGCCCCTGTCTTGTCTCCTCAAATTCACCCTGAAAATGGGTCATTCCCCTGCTTAAAATTATTCAGTGGTTCTCCATTGCCTTTGGAATAAAGTATAAACTAATTTCCATTGCTTATTAATTAGAATTAGTCTCAGCTGTAATATATATAAAAAAAACCAAAACAAAACCCCAAACCCATTGATGGTGCGCAGCTCCTAGCAACCTACAAGACAGAGGAGAATTGCCCCACTGGAGTGGTGCCTCAGGGTCTGCAGTTCAAACTCACCAGTCACTCCTCAGAAACCCTATATGGGGCGCTCTGAGTCAGAACCAGCACTTACCAACAACAACAATCTTTATGAAAGAAACCATGGTGCCAACTCATAAGGAACCTGTATAGGGTTTCAGGCTTCCAAGGCTTTTAAATCTTTGTAAGGGCAGAAAGCCTCATCTGTCTCCAGCAGAGCAGCTGGTGGGCTTGAACTGTGGACCTTGTAGTTCGTAATCCAGTGCTCTCCATATGAAGCCACCATGGTTGAAATGCTCAGTTACTCATGGGGAAGTTCAGTGATTCACACTCACCAGTCACACCCAGGGAGAAAGATGTGGCTGTTTCCTTCCACAAAGTTTTACGGCCTTGGCAACCCTATGAAGCAGTTCTGCTTTGCCCGGTAGGGGGACGATGAGTCAGAATCGGCTCTACAGCAATGGTGGTGAAATCTTCAGGGCATCCTGGGGAACCATTAGTGGGTGTGACATCTTTTCTGCTAGCAGGTGAGCACTTAACCACTGCACCACCAGGTCTTATTAGTGGTGGAAGAGAAAACAGCCAATTTAACAGCAGGTAAAATGTAGTGTAAAAGTCCTGGAGACAGGCAGAAGCCTAGGGCTGGTTTGTGCTCTGTGTGTCAAAGACTCAGGCTCTGCTCCTGTTGTTCTACCCACTTCATGTAGTGCTTCCTGATCCAAAATGGATGTTGGGGTTCCAGCAATCAGGTCCAAATTCAAGCTAGCACGAAGGAGGGATTGAAGGTATGATCTCCCTTTAAGGACATCACCGTGGGAGTTGCACTAAATACTTTTACTTACATCCTATTAGCCATAGCTGAATGGAGATGAAAATGTATTCCTTATTCTAAGTGGCCAATGCTCACCTAAAAACCTCAGGTCGTAATCTTAGGTAAAAAGGGGAGAACAAAAGAACAAACAGATCTGTGTTGAAAGAAGTACAGCCAGAGTGCTCCTTGGAAGCCAAGGTGACCAGACTTCATCTTTATACTTCGGATATATTGTCAGGAGGGACCAGTCACTGGAGAATGGGATCATGTTTGGTAAAGTGAAGGGTCGGAGAAAAAGAGGAAGACCTCCAGCTCAGTGGGAGCAGCAATGCGCTCAAATGCAGCAGTGGTTGTGAGGTTGGCCCAGGACCGGCCACTGTTTTGTTCTGTTGCGCATACGGTGGCTATGATTTGGTGCCGACCCAATGGCACCTAACAACAAGAGATTGAGAGACAATCATCCACCTGTGCTAGGTGGGGCTTATATAGAGAGAGTTCTTCAGAATAGGATACCTGCTCACCTCACCAGTTGTATTTCCTGAAACTTTTCCCACTTTCCTGCCACCACACTCGTGCCCCAATTGCAGCTTGTTCTTTTGCCCCTTCCCTCTCTCTAACAACAACAACAACAACAACAACAACAACAAAAATAGTGGTTGTGGGATCACAGCAATCCAATGTGTGTTTGAATAGAACTGTGCTCCATAGGTTTCTTTTTTCCTGTTTTGGCAACAGCTGTATTGATATATAATCCACATGCCATACAATCCTTCCATTGTTGTTACGTGCCATCACTCATACTGATCCAACTCATAGTCATCCCTGTACAGGGTTTCCAAGGAGCCGCTGGTAAGCTTGAGCCACCAACCCTATGGTTCAAACCGACCTTATGGTCCAATGCTGATTCTACAATGCCACACCAGGACAACATCCATCCATTAAAAGTGTATAATTCATTGGTTTTTAGTGTAGTTACAGAGTCATGCAGCCATCCTCACCATTTTAGAACATCTGTTGTCACCTAAAAAAACAAAACAAAACCTATATCCTATAGTTGTTGTGTGCCGTGGAGTCGGTTCCGACTCATAGCGACCCTGTACAGGGTTTCCGAGGCTGTAAATCTTTACGGGAGCAGAACGCCTCATCTTTCTCCCGCGAAGCAACTGGTAGTTTAGTTTCGAACTGCTGGCCTTGCGGTTCGCAGCCTAATTCGTAACCACTACGCTACCAGAACTCCTTTACTTTTTACATCTCCCAGCCCTAAGAAACCACGAATCTGCTTTCTGTTTTGCTTAAAACCTAAATTCTAAACTCCTTGTCATTGTGTTGATTCCAACTTTTAAGATTTCCCTATTTTAAATATCTCATATAAATGAAATGACACCGTGTATGATCTCTGTGACTGGTTTCTGTCACTTAGCATAATGTTCAGTTTTCATAGGGTTTCAATGACTGATTTTTCAGAAGTAGACCACCAACCAGGCCTTTCTACCAAGGTACTGCTGGGTGAACTTAAACCTCCAATCTTTTGATTAGCGGAGATTGCTCCATATAGGAACTCCTCCCTCTCCCTAGAACAATGGTGATTTGACCACCAGCAGCAACCTCACCAAGGAACTTATTAGAAATGCAGATTCTCAGGCCACATCCCAGACTTACTGAATCAGATGCTCTGAGGATGTGGCCCAGAAATGTGTATATCAACAAGAGATGATTCCGACTCACATTCAAGTTTGAGAACCACTGGCCTAGAATATACTTTTTCATATCACCTGGCTAACTCCAGATTTCCTTCAGGTTTTTCAGTCTGAGATAGAAGCCTCTATAGGCCCCCATCCCTTGTCTCCTAGCCCCCTATATTAGCAGTGATCACGCTATACATGGTTTTATGATTACTTGTCTACCCACAAGGACTGAAAGATCGCAAGGGCCAAAAAGCTGTCAGAAATATCTCTTTTCCCTGTACCCACCTAGGGCTAGGCACAAGATAGCTTAATGGATGAATAAGATTGCATCTCAGTAGCATCTTGGAATGTACTAGAAGCACGAATTAAGATGGGTTGTTTTCTTTACTGTGATTTTAAAGAACAAGCTGTGCTTCTAAACAGTTTCTTCAAATGCAAAAATTTTGCGTAGGAAATATACTCATATAGTTTAAAATTCGAAAAGTATAAAAGTAAAAATCTCCTTCCAACCTTGTAGTGTATCCTTCCAGAAAGAACTTATGCATGTACAAGGGGGCTTCAGAAAATTTGAGGAGAAATGGAATGAAAAGATCATGGAATTTTTCCACGAATTTTTAGAAGCCTCCACATAGAAGCATGTTTTTCTTTATTATTTTTTTCTTAATGTAAGAGTATTACATACGCTTCTGCCTATAACTGATTGGAATACAATGGGGCTACAACGTGTCCAGTGAAGGAGGTTTCCTGCGGAGCCTCTGCATTACTTAAGACTATAGGTGGAATCCTGAACAGCATCCAGAATCTTCTGAGGTGGGAAATTTCCACTTGAAAGGACAAGCCGACCAGCCTGGAGCGACTAGAAGAACAGAAGGAAACTTCTTGAAAGAAAGACCGGACAGGAGAAATACAAAACAATA
Organism: Chrysochloris asiatica; assembly: GCF_000296735.1. Taxonomy (NCBI): domain Eukaryota; kingdom Metazoa; phylum Chordata; class Mammalia; order Afrosoricida; family Chrysochloridae; genus Chrysochloris; species Chrysochloris asiatica. The sequence goes on from NW_006408557.1 coordinate 20,902,044, forward strand.
AAGGCAGTCCTATTGATTACTACAAGAACAAGCAACTTGCTTGCTCAGGAAACATCAAGGCAAGTGGTTGGGTCCCCTCAGGGCAAACCCCCTTCCAAGATAAGACTCAATGGGAGTATACGCTCTGATTGGTAACCACATTCCGATAAGGGGAAGTGAGGGAAAAACAGCAGTGAAGCTGCGAGCTAAGTCCTACAACGTTCAATAGAGTCTTGTGAATCTGGGTGGAGACCTGGTTGGCCAGCAATGTGGCAAGACCTGGGGACTCTTTGGCCCAGAGTCAGTGACATAGCCACAGAGGAGTAGAGTGGAGAGTGAAGTGTCCAGCTGATAAGAAGAGAGGGCATATGCATAAGAACACCCACACTTGCAGATAATACCCACTTGACCTGGCTTCAATGACTGGATGATCAGAGCTCAACTAGAAGAAGAAAGAAGAGGAAAAAAGTAATCTGATACAATTTGATGAACTTGACCTACACCTATGGATGCAGTAGCTCAAAAAAGGGAACAAATTTTTACAGCGAGGATCATTCCCACCCCTCCATACACAGAGTAGACAGGGATAGACAACTTGGACATTGGCTACCCAAAATGGGGGTGGGGAGCTACCAAGGCAAGAGTGACTGGCTTACAAGCTTTCAAGAGGGGGCCTAGATCCAGAGGGCCTGGAGGAAGGTAGAATCTCCACTGAGTAATATCCAATCTGTCTAGGCAGAGCTGATGAAAGGAGATTCAGATAGGTCTCTTATGATACAACAGTGAGTAATTGTTATCAGGACTAATTATGAGGGTTGTAAATGTAAAGGTAGATGTTTTGTAGCAAGGAGGAGAATGATTAACTTTACAGCCTAGGAGCGAAGTCCCTGGGACCATCAAGGGAGAAGAACGGAGAGTGGGGCCCTACCCAGAGAAGCAGTGACGCCAGAGATGGAGGCAGAGATGATGACGTGGAGAGATGGAGTGGCTGGGGACTCTAGACCGAGAGAGGGAGAGGGCCTATGTGCTGACGACCAACCCTTTGCTTGGTTGATGATGCATGGAGGGGATTGTAACCATGGCAGTGAAAGGATATACGATAGGATGAATGTAAAGCTAATGTTCTCCCATGTAAACTATCACATAATTCACAATAAAACATAAAAAAAGAGAGTATTACTTAGATGTAGTTCTGTGTTTTGCTTTTTTTTTTTTTCCAGATTATACCTTGGAAATGAGTCCACATCAGTATGCAGTTTCCTGGTCTTTTTTCAGAGCTGCATAGTATTCCACTCTGCTAGCCATTTGGGCATTTCCTATCTTCTACTATTAGCCACAAGGCTCTAGTGCACAGCTTTCCATGTCGTTGGGTATTTGTGGGCAGTTTAAGTACGATTGTAAAGGACGTTTGCATTTGTCATTTTTGAGACACACCCTCTGTTGAGGCTGTGCCAGTGTACCACTCTTCCAGCAGGGGAGGATAGTAGTCACCAACAACTTCACCTGAACCCCTTCCTCTTCTTTCTAGATGCGAGCCTCCCCTCTGGCTGCTCCTGCAGGTGCCCCCTCCAGGAAGAAGCGGCTAGAGTTGGACAGTGACCTAGATGCAGACTGTCCCACCCAGAAGCGAACTCGAAGTCAGCCCCAGCCCTGGCTAACCCCCTGCCTGCTGCCCCCAAGTCCACTCCGTGCCCCTGATCTTGTACTTGCTGAGGCCACTGGCTCCCGATTTGGGCCCTATATCCTCCTGGAGCCCGAGGAAGGCGGGCGGGCCTTCCGTGCCCTGCACTGCCCCACCGGCACCGAGTACACCTGCAAGGTATGTCCCCAGGACCCAATCTCTCCTACATCACAGGGGTTTGTCAGGGGCATGGTGGGCTATGCTGCAGAGCAGGAGTAAGGAAGATGGAGATCATGCAGGTTTACAAGGGAAGGGTTCCCCTGGGAATGTTCAGGCAACTTTAGCCTCCAATAAGGGAGCATCTCCCACTGATGGGGGTGTAGTGGGTTAGGTGGCAATCAGGCAGATGGCCCAGCCACCAGCTTTTCCTGCAGCGTCACTAGGCAGAGGAGGAACAACCAAAACAGGTATGAGGCAGAAGGACTGTGTCTTCATGAAGCCCCTCTTCCTCAGAAACCTTTAGGGATCTCCTGGGGTGTGCTCATCCCTATGTTAGCATAAACCATAGGGGCTGAATTACCACCCCCAGGTCTCCTGGGGTGTTCTGGCCAGTGGGCAGAAAGATCAACATCACACCTCTGTAGATTATCACTGTTCTCATGGGTTCAACAAGTTTTCACTATGTAAGCAGTCACCAGGCTACAATTATAACTCACTGAACTGAATTCCCAGTGAGGAGACAGACAACACAACTGGCTAAGTAAGATCTGTGTCAGGTGATCTGAAGTGCTGTGGAGAAAAATAAGACTGAGAACAGGGTGAGGGGCAGGAAGGGCAGGGCCATATCTAGGGCAGTCCGGGAAGACCTCTCTGAGGAGATGCCAGATGAGTGGCGTCCTGCATGAATTTAAGAGGATGGCCATGTGGGTACCCAGTGGCAGTAAAAAATGCATGGAGGATGACAAGCTTGCCAATCTAAAAAAAAAAAAAAGGTCTCTATTTCACCCCAACTCTTTGTTTTTAAGCGTCTACTTTAAACAACGAAAACATGTGCTAAATATGTATATACTTTGTTTTTCTCTGCAGCATTATAACCAAAAGAACATGCAAAGGGTTTAAAGTCTGAGTGTGTATCCTAGTTGTGCTACTGATTTAGCTGTATAGCTTCCTTCACTGAGTTACAGTTCTGCCATCTGTAAAATGGGGACACACCTTTCAAAGCTATTGAAGTTTTATCTAATGTCCACAGACTCCTAGCACATTTCCCGCCAACTTGGGCACCTTCACATATGCCCTGCTTCCACTCCCCACTCACTCTCAGCCACCCTGGAAGGTCTTCAGCTGGGTGTCTAGAACAAGTCCAGCTCTTTTTACCATATGGCTTTTTTACAGCCTTTGCCCTCCACTTGGAAAGCTCCCATGAGCATTTCCACATCACTTATCCAGAGTTCCTTTTGGGCTACACTTTCCAAAACCAGTACCCCCTTTCAAAATACCCTCTGGGCCAGCATCTTACTTGGTTCCTTGCAATGTTCAACATTTGTAAATACGTATTCCGTTGGCTTGTCTCCTGTCTCCTGTATTAGATTGCAGGCACTAGGAGCGCAGGAGCTGAGGCTATTGGTCAACTTTCCTCCCCAGTGATAGGCACTTGTGCCTACGCACAGGATGAATGAATGGCTGGCTGGGCAGTGAGAGAGAGCTTTAATGTTCAGTGACACTGAGCATGAAGTAACTTCTGGTGTTTGTTTGTTTTTTTCGCTCTTCTGAATTTTCCCAGATTGGAGAGCTACTTTTCTTTTTGGGTTACCTATTGTTTTATAATTACTTGAAGTTTAAGGCTATATAGGGTGGTAGTTATAAGATGCTCTGGTGGAGTTCTAAGGTAGGCATTGGGCTACTAACCAGCAAGGTTGGCAGTTCAAACCTACCTGCTATCCCACGGGACAAAGTTGATACTGTCTGCTCCACAAAGATTTAGTCTCTGAAACTCTACATGGGGTTGCTATGAGTTGGAATCCACTCACTGGCAATGGGCTGTTTGGGGTTTCAGGTAGTACATAGAGTACAAACGGTAAGTTCGAATCCTGACAGTCACTTACTGTCTGTGTAAGTCTCAGCTTCTGTGAATATGGACATGGTACTTGTCTTACAGAGCTATTGTGGCTCGGTCCACTGACGTGCTTGGCACAGTGCCTAGCCTGCAGTAGGTGTCTGAAAGCTTGGTTGTGTTCCCAAGCCCATCTGAGGTTCCACGGATCCTCACCTCTGCTCACGCCCAGCTCTGTCCACAGGTGTACTCAGCCAGCGAGGCCATGGCTGTGCAGGAACCTTATGCGAGGCTGCCCCCTCATGAGCACGTGGCACGACCTGCCGAGGTCCTGATGGGCACCCAACTCCTCTACGCCTTTTTTGCACGAACCCATGGGGACATGCACAGCCTGGTGCGTCACCGCCGCCGGCTCCCTGAGCCCCAGGCCGCCATGCTCTTCCGTCAGATGGTCGCTGGGCTGGCCCACTGCCACCAGCATGGTCTCGTCCTGCGGGATCTCAAATTGCATCGCTTTGTCTTCACCAACCGTGAGAGGTGAGTGTCGCCACAGAGACCAAGCCACCAGCATGCCAAAGAGGTGGCCCAGGAAGGCAAAGCAATTTATGCAAAAAGTGGAGAAGCGGGACTCGAACCTAGTTCCTTGGGAATCGTTGCTGCTTGGGCACTGTGATCCTAATGGTAGCTGACAGTACTGAAGAGCAGAGCCACCCTCTCTGATTGACATACTGTTCTTGCCCCCATATGACAGATGAGGAAACCAAGACCCAGAGAGGCTAAGTAATCTGCCCAAGATCCCAAAGCTAAATGATAGAACTGGGATTCTAATCCAGGGCATGGGCCCTGATCCACACTGAGCTTGAGAGACAAGGGGACTGGATGCCTGACTGGGCTCTCTGCTGACTCTGAGTTACTCAGTTTCCCCATTTGCAGGGGAAAGGTTGGGGTTTCCAGGATTTTAAGTCCACAGACAACGACAACTAGAATGGGCAGAGGTTCCAACCCTCATGGAAACTTTCTGTAAAGCTGAGATCAATGGTTTTTCATTAGACAAGGACATCCCACACTGCTTCCTGCAGGTGGTGGTGGTGGGGAGCTGGCATTAGGCCCACTCCCCAGACTCTGGGATGTTCCGGATGTGTCAGAGCTGCCAGGGCACCGTCACATGTCAGGTTTCTTCTGCAGGGCCAGGAGGGCAACCCAGTTGCATTTTAAAAACTTTTTATTTAGAAAAAGTTGTAGACATAATTCTAAATAGTTGCAAAAGGAGCTCAGAGTTCCCACATATCCTTCACTGAGTTCCCCTAATGTGACCATTTTACACCACCATAATGCAGTGATCAAAACTAAGACACTTGGCACAATGCTATTAAATGATTAAGCACTCAGTTGTTAACCAAGAGATCAGCGGTTCACACCAACCAGCTGCTCCTCCAGAAAAAAGATCTAGTGATCTGCTCCTAGGAAACCTCGTGGAGCACTTTCCCTTGTCCTACAGGGTTGCTATGAATTAGAATTGACTTGATGGCTCACAACAACTATATAATACTATTAACTAAACCACAGACTACTCAGATTTCCCTAGTTTCCTTTTCTATCCAGGATCCCAATGTGCAGTTTGCTGTTGTGTCTCCTGAACCCTTTAATGACTGAATTATTTTTTTTGCTCTAATTTTTGTTGTTGATACCACATGTTTTCAGTAATGGAAAGCATTCTGAAAAAAAGGGGAAAGAAGTTTTCTTTGCGGTAATATGAATTTTGGTCCTGGTGTGGTGCTGTAGGGTAATGCACTGGACTACAAAGTTGGTTTGAACCTACAAGGTTGGCAGTTCAAACTCACCAGTCGCTCCTTGGAAACTCTATACAGGGTCACTATAAGTCAGAACCAACACGACAGGCAGTTAACTACAAGAAGGTAGTACACATACGAGGGGGCTTCAGAAAGCTCAGGCTTTCATTCCCCAGAGGACTAGAATGGAGTGTGAAGTGTCCAGCTGATATGAAGTGAGGGGAGATGCACAAGAACACCCACACTTGCAGATAGTACCCATTTGACCTGGTATCAATGGGTGGATGATCAGAACACGAATAGAGGAAGAAAGAAGAGGAGAGAAAAAAAAAAAAGGATGAACCCACTATAAGTGGATGATCTTGACCTATGCTTATGGATGCAGTATTACAAAGGAGCGGACAAATCTCTACTGTGAGGATCATTCCCACCCCCTTGATACACAGGATCAACAGGGAAGGGGAACTTAGACATTGGCTACCCAAAATGGGGGGACTATAAAGGCAAGAAGTGACTGGCTTACTAGCTTTCAATAGGGAACCTAGCTCCAGAGAATACAGGGAAAGATAGAAACTCCACTGAATTGTTTCCAACCTGTCTGGATGGGGTTGATAAAGGAGAGGGGGGAAAGGACTCCTGTGGTTCAATAGGGAATGATTGCTATCAGGTCTGACAGTAAGTGGTGGAAAGGTAAATGTAAATGTTTGATAACAAAGGGAGGAGACTGATTTTGCAGTCCAGGAGAGGAGATCCCTGGAACCCATAAAGGGAGAAAAGTGAAGTGTAAGACCCTGTCCGGAGACGCGGTTACATTAGGGATGGAGGCAGACGCAATGACGCAGACAGAAGGAGCAGCTGGGGACTCTGGACTCAGGGAGGGAGAGGGGCTGTGTGCTGGTGCCCGGGGGTGGGGTGGGGGGTAGGAATGTGGGGTGTACCCTTTGATTATTTGGTGATGCATGCAGGGGATTATGATCATTGCAATGAAACAAAATACGATAGGATGAATGTAAAGATAATGTTCACCCATGTAAACTAACACATAATTCACAATAAAACTTTAAAGGAAAAAGAATAGCCCCAAATGGTGATGTACTCATCTCAGCACCTCACCTCAGGACATATGTGACATGTCTCATGATGGTGATGTCAACCTTGATCTCTTGTTAAGATGACATCTGCCAGTTTCTCCATTTAACAGAAAGTTTCCTTTGTAAATAATAAATAAAGACCTGGGGTGGTACAACCTAACCTAAATTTGGTGGTTTGAATCCACCCAGCAGTGCTACAAAAGGCAGGACTGGAGCTCTGCTTCTCTAAAGATTCCAGCCAAGAAAACCCAATGGAGCACTGTTCTACTATCAGACAGAGGGTTGCCGGGAGTCATTAGTGACTCAATGGCAAAGCATTGGGTTTTGGTTTTTAATTACGAAGTCTCTTCGGGGGAGTTACTTTGGGGCTGCTGTTTCTTTTCAGACTTGTGGCCTCTAATTCTGGTAGTCGAGCATCTTGCCTGCAGCAGCCATTCCTGCCTAGTGGTGGTCTCACGTTTCCTTCTCTCTTTCTTGCATTGCATTTTAGATGAAAACAAACATAAGATGTAGAATGTAAAATTTAGAATGATCTTTAAATTAATACACATCTTCAAGTAAAGTTTGAACTTAGGGTTAGTACAGCACCCCCAGAGCTCCTGGAGGTGAGAACATGCTTCCTTTTCTTCTCAAGGTTAATAGTTTGAGAGGTACTGTAAGTAGAAGAGGAACTATGGAGTCACACAGACTAGGGTTCGACTCCTGGTTCTGCTTCTTACCTGCTCTGTAGCCTTGAGCTCTGGCTTCCCCTGCCTGAGCTTTCTTCATCTGTAAAATGGACCCACAATACTGCCACCACAGTGCTGTGACTCATGGGATTAGCTAATGTTTGCAAAATATTAGTAAGCACCAGCAAGTAGGTGCTGTCAAGTGGTAACAATGTGGGGTTCCTGATAGGACCTGACCTCTGTGCTTTTCCCCTGGCCTCAGGACTAAGCTGGTGCTGGAGAACCTGGAGGATGCATGTGTGCTGACCGGGCCAGATGACAGTTTGTGGGACAAGCATGCCTGCCCAGCCTATGTGGGTCCTGAGATCCTCAGCTCCCGGGCATCCTACTCCGGCAAGGCAGCAGATGTCTGGAGCCTGGGTGTGGCGCTCTTCACCATGCTGGCCGGCCACTACCCCTTCCAGGACTCAGAGCCTGCCCTGCTCTTTGGCAAGATCCGCCGCGGGGCCTTTGCTCTGCCTGAGGGCCTCTCTGCCCAGGCCAGGTGCCTGGTCCGCTGCCTCCTTCGAAGGGAGCCAGCTGAGCGGCTCACTGCCATGGGCATCTTGATGCATCCCTGGCTGCGGGAAGGCCCTCACCCTCTAGCCTCTTCCCAGCCCCACCCCCGGGAGGCTGACCAGGTGGTCCCTGATGGGCTGGGGCCTGAGGAGACTGAGGAAGAGGAGGGAGACAGGGAAGTGGGTCTGTACAGCTAGGACCATCCTATTAGACTCAACGGCCAATAGTGGACTGACTCGGGTGTCTCCTAGCTTTCTCTGTTCTCTGTGAACTAAGCCACACCCTAAGTGCCTTCTAGGAGGTAGGAGGAGGCATGTACAGAGCGTGCTATTTGCACACCTGTGGTATCCACACACCTGTGCACACAGGCTTGGGGATGTCCGTCTTGGATGCTTGCTATGTGCCAAGCTCTGTTCTGGGCACTGAGAGCACAGCAGTCAAAAAAGCAATAAAATCTTCCTCATCACAGAGCTAGTGACACCAGCCAGGGTCTGCATGGGACACATGTTTGTGCCTCCATGCGTCAGCACCCACTGGTGCTGGTGATGAGGTGCCTCTGTTCCTTTCATTAATAACTCTCTGCCTTTGTGCCTCACACCTTGTTCCAAGAAAGAAAAGCATATCTGTGCCAAAGGCCTCCAGAGTTCAAGGCTTGCTGGGAATTATTCCCAGCTGCTGTCATTTCTTGATCTAGAGATCCTTTTTCTAGACCTAAGTCATGGATGTGGGCCAGAAGACCAAGAATCCAAGCCATGGGGCTGGACCTTATTTAACTCAGGGAATGGCCTAGAATGAGGGTTCAGGCCTATCCACCTGGGTTGGGGGGTAGGTGATGAGGCAGGGGTGTGCCCTCTGGCCACCTGGGAAAAGTCAAGCTCCATTCTGGGGATCCCACTTTAACACTATGGATTTGGGATACCATGAGTATCTATTTCTACCTAGTGCTTTAATAAAAGAATCGTAAAACCTTTTGTTTCTCTAGATTTGGATTATGTAGATTTTGTCTATCCTTCCTTCTCTATTTCTGCCTCTAAAACAGTATCCATGGTGAGCAGATAGAAAGCTGGTTGTCGGCCTCAGCTGAGTGGTGTGTGAGCACGTTCCCGGTAGCCAGGTAAGTCAAGCTACACTTTCATCCTTTCTTCTCGAAGCAGTGGTACCTCAGGTGGATACTTTTTGGCTGCAAGCCACAGAAGCTCTGACTCAAAGTGGTTTAAACAAGAAGACAATGAATTTTCACACACAAGTAGATAGGCGGGCTCTCAGAGGTGGGAGCAAGGACTCTGATCTCCAGGCCCTTCCTGTTTCTTTGCTCTGTTGCCATGGTGATGGTGACGTGGTCCAAAGCATCACAATGGGGGGATGATGCCAGAGGAAGACTTGCTTGGCTGGCCCCCCGAAGTCATGAGCTAAATAAAATAATTGTTGTCAGTCACAGAGTTCGGGGCTAACTGATACAGAGAGGGACAAGTCAGCCTCATTCTGTGTCCAGACTGCCCAGATCATGGTCCAGCTCACAATGGTGACTTTAAATGAATTAAGTAACCATTGTGTATAGGGTCTCATGTGGCATCCCTTGCCGTCTACTCTGCCCTGACCTCCCTCACACACAGACTGTCCTTACTTGCACCAGTGGAGCAAGAGAAAGCAAACGAACAAAATGAAGACTGCCAAGGAGCAGAGGAATTCATTTCATCTTCCTAACAGCCCTAGGCACCAGGTGCGTGGTCTGCTTTGTTTTACAGATAAAAATAATGAGGTTTCCAGGGAGCAGGAACTCTTCCAACGTCTCAACAGAGAACAAGGCTCACCTGAATTAATTCAGACGCAGCCATATGGAAACTGCCTAGGCGAACAGCAAAATACATTTCCCTTCTTACCTAGTGATGGATAGAGTCTCACCCATGGCACCAATTAGTGGGGGTCTTTCATGTTCATTTCAGATTCATTTACTCATTATTGTATAAGAGCTTTACAACACCAAATGTAATAGAATGCATTACTGCAAGGGACTATTGTGAAACACTTAGTTCAGGGTTTGGAAAACTAATACATTGTGGTCTGCTCAATTCACTTAGTGATTCAACTGCTACTATTAGATGTCTACCACCAGCTGCTCCTCGGAAACCCTCTACAGGGTTGCTATGAGTTGAAACTGACTTGACAGCACTTAACAACAACTATAGGCCAGGACCCATGAAAGTCAGACAACATGGCCTTTGCCCACAAAGACTCACAGTCTAATAAAGGGGAAAATAAATAAAGGAGAGAGATGTTAAATTTTTTTTTATTATTCTGTGGCAAAGACAGGCATCACCAAATATACCACTTGCTCCATAAAGTGCTCAACCATAACATCGGTTTGAACTGCAAGGTAGGTAGTTCAAACCTACCAGCCACTCCTCGGAAACCCTATTCAGGGTCGGTATGGGTCAGAAAAGACTCGACAGCACTTAACAATAACAACAACTTGCAGTTATAGTTGTAACAACAACTAGTCACGTGACTAGTTCTGACCCATGGTATGTGACTAGAAGTGATGCGGAGAAGGGAAGAGTCACTTCTGGGCTGAAGCTGACTCCTGAGAGCTGCTAGGCCTCCATCTCTTTCCTTGCCATTGCCACCTGGAGACCATGGCATGTCTTAGCTGCAAGTTGGAGGAGGGCCACTGGATTCATGTGGCAGTGGAGGACCACCACCTCTGTGAGTGGCAATGCCCCACCTCACCCTGGGGCCAGACCTGCATACAATGCACCCTGGCCAGTGGGATTGAAAAAAGGTGCAGCTGTTGTGGAAAACAGTTTTATGGTTCCTCAAAAATGGAAACATAAAATTATGATGGGTTTTGTTGTTATTAAATGCCATCAGTCAGTACCAAGTCAGTGATGCTGTATAGGGCTTCTGAAGAGTAGCTGGTGGGTTTGAAGGACTGACCTTGTGGTTAGCAGTTCAGTGCTTACCTAGAAGTTCCACTTGCAAAGCTGGGCCTCAAACATCAATGTTTACTGAAACCTAAGTCAAAAGGTGAGAAAAAAGCCCCAACAAGTGACTGGATAAACAAAAGATGGTACACACAGAAGACGGGGCTTCAAAAAAGTTTGTAGACAGCAAGGCAGAATCAAGGGACACATGGGCTCAGAGTCAGTGACACAGCCACAGAGGACTAGAGCGGAGAGCGAAGAGACCAGCTGATAAGAAGAGGGCAGACAGACGCAAGAACACCCACACTTGCAGATGATACCCACATGACCTGGCTTCAATGACTGGATGAACAGAACTCAACCAGAGGAAGAAAGAAGAAAAAGGAAAAAAAAAAAAGTGTCATCTGATACAAATTGATGAACTGGACCTACACCTACAACTGCAGTAGCTCAAAAGAGGAAAAAATTCCCGGCTACAAGAATTATCCCCACCCCCTTCACACCGAGTAGAAACGGATGGGCAACTTGAACATTGGCTACCCAAAATGGGGGGAAGGATGCAAAGGTAAGAAGTGACTGGTTTACAAGCTTTCAAGAGGGAACCTAGATCCACAGGGCAGGGAGGATAGTGGAGTCTCTCCAGTGAATAGTACCCAACCTGTCTAGGAAGGGCTGATGAAAAGAAATGCAGACGGGTCTCATGTGATGCAATGGTAAAAATTGTTACCAGGACTGATTGTGAGGACTGGAAATGTAAAGGTGGATATTTTATAGCAAGGAGGGGAGTGACTAACCTTTCAGTCTAGGAGCGGAGGGCCCTGGGACCATCAATGGAGAAGAATGGAGAGAGGGACTCCACCCAGAGAAACAGTGAGGTCTGAGATGAAGACAGAGAGGACAATGTGAAGAGATGGAGTACCTGGGGAGCTGAGACCCAAAGAGGGAAAGGGGCTGGGTGCTGAGGACCGTGGGGGGGGGAGGGGGGAGACATGCAAGGTATACCCTTTCATTGGGGGATGATGCATGGATGGGAGGGTAACTAAGGCAATGAAACGATATAGGATAGAATGAATGTAAAACTAATGTTCCCCCATGTAAACTATCACTTAATACACAAGAAAACATTAAAAAAAAAATAGAGATCAAGCTGAGGAATCCTGTTCTGAGGACACTGAGACTTTTGGATTGGAAAAAGGATATGTTACTGGTAGATGCTGTTGAGTTGATTTCGACTCACAGACACCATGGGACAGAGTCCAACTGCCCCCTCGGGCTTTCTTGCCCACAAGTTTTATGGAAGCTCAGTGCTTGTTTCCCTGCTGAAAGAAAAAATAAGCCCATACATGATGGCTTAAGCAATTAAATTGTGTAGAATCTCAACTGAAGGTGACAACTTCTCCCTAACTGTTTTGAATGGGGATGAACTTACAATGTCTCTTGTCCCATGGAAAACACACACATCTAGGTATCCTGATGGGGTACTGTAGGGTAAGTAAGCATTGCACTGCTAAACCAAAAGGTCAGCAATTCAAGCCCACCAGCCACTCCTCAGTAACCCTACATGGGTTCACTATAAGTCGGAACTTAAAAACAACAACAAATCGTAGTTCTTTGTAAAAACTTTCATCTAATAAAAACATTTGTTGTTGTTAAAAAAAAAAAGTTTGTAGAGAAATGGAATTAAAAGACCATGGAATTTTTCCATGAACTGTTTGAAGCTCCCTTGTACAACAGAATATTCATCAGCCATAAAGAGAAATGAAGTTCTGATACATGCTATGACAAGAACAGTGAAAACATTCTGAGTAAAGGAAGTCAGACACAAAAGAACAGATACTGTGTGGTCCCATTTACATGAAATACACAGATGAGGTTAGTGCATAGAGACCTAAGTTTATTAGTGATTACGAGGCACAGTAAGATGGAGAAAGAGGGAGTTATCGTTTAAGATTTACTGGGTTCCTGTTAAAAGTGAGGGACATGGATAATGATAATGATGCCATGACGTGGTGAACGTAATGTCACTGAATTGTGTGTGTAACTGTAAATGAAATGGGAAACATTATGTATATTTTACCACAATAGAGAGAATTAGTGAGATAGAAATCAGAAACTAATGGCAGATTCAAGAGACTCAGTACATTTCCATACATAGTGAAAATGAAAAAAGTCAAAGAGAGAAAAATATTTTAAAAACCCTTAGAGATAAAAAGAGAGCGAGAGAGATTGCTTCCAAAAGAATTATAGTACAACATGGATAAATGTCCAAAAGAGTAAGCTGAGTGAAGGAAGCCAGTCACAAGGAACCCCACATTTGTAAACTGTAGTTATTGTAAAATGCCCAGAGTAGAAAAATCTCTAGAGAAAGAAAGTAGATTGGTAGTTTCACAGAACTAGAGGAAGGAGCCCTGGTTTTGCAATGATTAAGTGCTCAGTTATTAGCCAAAAGGTATATGGTTTGAACCTACCAACTGCTTGGTGATGGAAAAGACGTAGTGATCTGTAAAGATTTAACAAACAAACAAAATAGTCAAACCGATTGTGACTCATATGACCTATCTAGCACAGTATAAGTGTCCCAGAGTGTTTCTGAAGTTGTGATCATTATGGAAGAAGACTGCTACACCTTTGTCTCATGGAGCAGCTGATAGGTTCAGATTGCTAGTCTTTTCAGTTAGTAACCGAGTGCTTAATCACTGTGCTACCAGGGCTATGTCTGTAAAGATTACTGGTGATGGTGGTGTGCCGTGAAGTCAGTTCTGACTCATAGCAACCCTTTATAGGGTTTCCAAGGAGCAGCTGGTGAGCCTGAACTGCCAACCTTGTGATTCAACCCGACCTTGCAGTCCAGCTCATGAAGCACACCAGGACTCCAGGCAGCCCTATAAGACACTTCTATTCCCTGTGAGTTAGAATTGACAGAGCACGACAACAGGGCAGAAGGGTTAGATGAGGAGGGACCAGGGACAGGGTTTTTTTGGGGGGTGACAAAAATGTTCTAAAATTGGATCGTGGTGATGGTTGCACAACTCTGTAAATATACTAAAAACTATTAGTATACAATCTTCATATGAATAAAGTTGGCTTAAAAAAAGAACAGGATGGGAGGGGCTTGATAGCTGATTAGGGAGAGGCATCATGCAGACCTCTGCCAGTAATAACATAGAATGCTGGACGAAGCAGGTTCAGAGGACAGTCCTAGAACTCTGAGCTACATCTGAAGGAATATTTAGAAGGATCAAAGGCTTACTGCTACTGAGATTTGTACCAGAAACAAGAAAGGTGGTGTTTTCTGATCTGCGGCTGCCAACAGGTGCTGGAGTAGCCATCTTGGGCATGACTGAAAGGGGCAGGAACAGAGGAGCGTTCCCACCACAGAGGTTTTGGTTGATTGTTAGAGATAAAGGTGTGAACATTTTGTTCATTTGTCTCTCGCTGTCTATGCACCTCCACTCTGGTGCCCAGTGGGAGTACCTGAGCAAGTAGACACTCCCCCCACCCCCAGAGGGTTCTACTACTCATGCTCACAGATCTGCTCTGCAAAGACCACTGGGCCCAGAATTGAGGAAGGAGGATGAGTCAACAGGAACTGTTTAAAACTCAATGGTCTCCAAGAATGGCTCCAGTCAAAAATTCGTATTTTGCTGTGGTTTTTTTTTTTTTTTTGCGATTATCAACTGTAGTATCCAGTCTAGTTTTTTGCTGCTGTTTTTTTTATTGTTTATTTTTTGGTCCCCCCCACCCCCACCCCCTTTACCTTGGTAGAGGTCTCTTTCACTTTTTACGTTACCCAAGAAGAGACAGCAATTGCAGTCATAGAGCCAAATGACAATAACACCTTGTAAAATCCCACCATCCACGCAAGACCAAATACCAGCTGCTATACACCAGATAGACAACCAACACCTGCTACAGTTACTCTGAGTTGAGTAATAAGAAGAGTGAAAAGGGAAGCCCATCTACTGATCACATCTACCATGAGGCAGTCAGAAAGCTTAATAATACATCAACACACATTCATCTAATCATTGAAAATACATCTAATTATTGAAAATACATCTAATTATTGAAAATGCCCAAGAAAAAACTGAAGAGATTGGCACATGTCCAGAAACAAGATAAAGTAGCTGAAACAAATTGAGCTGGAGGTAGACCTAGACTTCCCATTGGAAGAACAGGCTTTGGAACTGCCTGAGAAGGAATTCAGGAGACTGATATTGAGGTGCATCCAAATGCTCCACAGAGGGGTTGAGAAACGTAAGGAAGAAGTTAGGAAAGTGCTCTACCACTCATCTGTCAGTTTGTCAAATTGTGGTGGCTTCTGAGTTTCTGTGATTCTGGAAGCTGTGCCACAGGTATTTTAAATACCAACAGGGTCACACAAGGCGGACAGGTTTCAGATGAGATTCCAGACGAAGACAGACTAGGAAGAAGGAGAGACGAACTACTTCAGAATATTTAGTCACTGAAAACCTTATGAAAAGCAGAGAAACATTCGTCAGATATAGTGCCAGAAAATGAGCATCCCAAGTTGGAAGGCACTCAAAATGCAACTGGGGAAGAGCTGCCTCCTCAAAGTAGAGTTGACTGATGATGCGAATGGAGTAAAGCCCTCGGGACCTTCATTTGCTGATGGGGCACAACTGAATATGAGGAGAAACAGCTGAAACATCTATTAATAATTGGGAAACAGAATGTACTAAGCATGAATCTAGGAAAATTGGAAAGTGTCAAAAATGAAATGGAATGCATAAACATCAATATCCTAGGCATTATTGAACTGAAATGGACTGGTATTGCCATTTTGAATCTGACAATCACATGGTTTACTATGCTGGAAATGACAAATCGAAGAGAAATGGTGTCAAATGCATCATCAAAAAGAACATTATCAAGATTTGTCATAAGGTACAATGCTTTCTGTGATAAGATAATATCCATGTGCCGACAGGGAAGACCAGTTACCACTATTGTATAAAATCAGGCACCAACCACTAAAGTCAGTGATGATGAAATACAAGAATGCTACCAACTCCTTCAGTCTGAAATTGATCAAACTAATATGAAATCAGCTAATATGAAATGAAGGGAGATGCACAAGAATGCCCAAACTTGCAGATAGTACCCACTTAACCTAGCTTCAATAGCTTGATGATCAGAATTTGACTACAGAAAGATAAAGAAAATTAATAAAGGAAGCAAATGTAAATTGCTATAATTTGATTAACTCAACCGGTAAAGATTTACAGCCTCGGAAACCCTGTACAGGGTCGCTATGAGTTGGAACTGACTCTACGGCACATAACCACCAATCATACTTATGGCTGTAGTAGCTCAAAATACCAACTGAAATGGAAAGGTGTCTTCACATCAAGGATCAAACCTATCCTCTCTGTACACAGGGTTGATAGGGATGGGCAACTTAGATATTGGCTACCCAAAATGGTGGGGGAGGGGACTATAAAGGCACAAAGTGGCTGGCATACAAGTTTTCAAAAGGAGTTTAGTTTCAGAGTGTGCGTGGTGGGGGGGAAGGTAGAACCCCCACTGAATAGTGTTCATATTGTCTAGATGGATGTGGTGAAAGGAGATGAAGATAAGATTCTTTTGATTCAATAGTGAGTAATTATTATCATGACTAATTACTACTGTAAAGGTAGAAGTTTTGTAACATAAAGGGGGGAGTAGTTAATCTCACATTCCATGAACAGAAGGCCTTAGGACCATCAAGGGAGATGAACATGAGCAGAATGTGGAACCCTATCCAGAGAATCAGCGGCACCAGAGATGAGGACATGGAGAGATAGAGCAGCTGAGGACTCTAGACTCATGGAAAGAAAAAGGCTGTGTGTTGGTAGCCAGAGACAGGTTTGCAGAATGTGCTCTTGGGTTGTTTAAATGATTATATATTCCTGATTATATATTCCAGAGGGAATAGAAACAAATACTGTTGAATGATGATACATGGAGGGGATTGTAATCATTGCAATGAAACGAAATACAATAGGATGAATACAAAACCAATGTTCTCCCATGTAAACTATCACTCAATTCACAATAAAAATTGAAGAAAAAAAAAACAAAAGAACAGCACTCAGACTGACCAATGATGTCTCGATATCTACTATGGAAGCTAGAAGAAAATGTTAATAGCATCTTTAAGGTGCTGAGATGTTAGCTAGATTTCTATATCCATCCACTGAAAATATCTATCAATAAGAAGTTCTAAATAAAGACCTTTTCAATCAAAAATGAAGACAGCTTGTCACCATTAGACTATCTTAATGGGGAATTTTAAATGAGTGATTCATAAATTTGGCTTTTCATTGCAAATACTAGAGCTTTAAAAAAAATCTTGATGCCTGGACACCATCCCCAGAGATGCTGAATCTATTAATGTGAGATGTGGCCTGAGGATCAAAGTTTTATAAAGTTGCTTAGGCGATTCAAGCCTCAGGTTGCAATATTGAAGGATTCTACAGGCAAATGGGAGCACAGTGTCTCTGTAGGATAATCATTGGACTGTGAACCACAAGGTCAATGGTTTGAGCCCACCAACTGCTCTGAAGGCGAATGATGAGGCTTTCTGCTCCCTCAAAGATTTATAGTCTTGGAAACTCTATACAGGGTCGCTGTGAGTCAGAACTGACACCACAGCACTTAACAACAACATGGGCAAAATATTGAATGATGCAGGAAGTATCAAAAGAAGATGGAAGGCGCACACAATGTCACTGTACCAAAAAGAATTGGTCAATGTTCAATCATTTGACGACATACTATATGATCAAGAACCGATGGTAACAAAGGAAGGAGTCCAAACTGCACTGAAGCAGTGGCAAAAAAACACGACTCCAGGAATTGATGGAATACAAATTGAAATGTTTCAATTAACTGATGCAGTACAAGAGAAGCTCACTTAACCAGACCGAGAAATTTGGAAGACAGCTGCCTGATTGGAAAAGATTCATATTTATGCTCATTCCAAAGAAAGGTGGCCCAATGGAATGAGGAAATCATTGAACAGTATAATTCCTTCCTATTCTTTTTAGCCACCTTACCCATCACCCAAGTTAGCACATGTCTATACTCTACCCAGTGAATAATTCTCCCTTCTTTCCCACCCTGGTAACATCATAGAAAGTTTATTATAGAATGAAAACCTTTTCTTGACATTCTATAGTCGTGGTCTCATACAATATCTGTCCCTTTGTGATTGACTAATTTCACTCTGCATAATGTCCTCCAGGTTCCTCCATATTATGCAGTGTTTTACTCATTCATTATTATTCTTCAGTGTTGCATAGCATACCATTGTGTGTAGGTACCAACATTTGTTCAACCATTCCTCTGCTGATGGGCATCTAGGTTGCCTCCATTTTTTGCTATTGTGAATAATGCTGCAATTAGCATGGGAGTGTATATGTCAATTCATGTTATGGTTCTTATTTCTTGAGAATATATACCAAGTAGAAAAATGACTTGGGTCATATGATATTACTATTTCCATCCTTCTGGGCAAGTGTCATGCTGCTTGCCACAGTGATTGCACCATTTTGATTTGCATCTCTAGTCCTGGTGTGACACTGTGGGATAAAGTACTAAACCACAAGGTTGGCAAATTCACCAGATGCTCCTTGGAAAACCTATACAGAATCACTATGAGTTGGAACGAACTCAATGGCACGTAACAACAATGGCCATTGATTGTGACCATTTTGTCATGTTTATTGGCCACCTGAGTGTCTTCTTTGGTGAAGTGTCTGCTCATGTCCTCTTGCCATTTTTAGATTGGATTATTTGTCATCTAATTGAGGTGTTGAAATGTTCTATACATTTTAGATACTAGTCCCATGTCTGATATGCCATTGCCAGCATTTGTTTTCCCCAATCTGTAGGTTCTCTTTTTACTCTTTTGGTGAAATCTTTTGATGCATGGTGGTGGTGGTGGTTTATATTCCATGGAGTCGGTTCTGACTCATAGCAACCCTGCATAGGGTTTCCAAGGCTGTAAATCTTTATGGGATGAGAAAGCCTCATCTTTCTCCTGCAGAACCGCTGGTAGTTTCAAACTGTTGACCATGAGATTAGCAGCGCAACTCTTAACCACTATGCTACCAGAGCTCCTTTTGATGCATATGTGTCTAATTTTTAGGATGTCTCAGTCATCTACTTTGTCTTCTGCTGCTTGTGTGTTTTCAGTTGTGTTTGACAGTGTATTTATCCCATGAATCTGAGTATCTAAGTTTGTTCCTATTTTTTCATTGATGATCTTTATAGTTCTAGGTTTTACATTTAAGTCTTGAATCTACGTTGAGTTTGTTTTTACGTATGGTGTGAGATGTAGGTATTGTTTCATTCTTCTGCAAATGGATCTCCAGTTTTGCCAGTACCATTTGTTAAGACACTATCTCTTCCCCATTTAATGTGTTTTGTCAAAGATCAACTAAGCATAGGTGGATGGATTTGTTTGTAGGTTCTCAATTCTGTTCTATTGATCTGTGTGTCTTTCATTGTACCAGTAGCAGGTTGTTTTGATTAATGTGGTTGTGTAGCAGGTTTTGAGATAGGGAAGTGAAAGGCCTCCTGTTTTGTTCTTTTAAAATAATGCTTCATCCAGGGACTCATTTGTTCTTATATAAAGTTGGCGATTAGTTTTTCCATTCTTTAAAGAATGTTGTTGGAACCTGAAGTGGTGTTGCATTATATATATAGATTGCTTTGGGTAGTGTTGACATTTTCACAATGTTAAGTCTTCCTATACACAAACATAACATATTCTTCCATTTTTGTAGATCTTTTTTGATTTCTTGTAGTGTTTGTAGTTTTCTTTGTATAAGTATTTTGTTCACTCCAAAAATTTATTCCCAAGCATTTAATCTTTTTTTTTTCTACTAAGAAGGTTCAACATTTATTTTTAAATATAAAAAGTATTTATAAAGCATAAATGTACAAAGCACTCGTTTTTTAATACAATGTGTATGTTTTAACTGCAAGGAATTTATACCTTGACAAAATTGCTACAATAATCACCAGAAACTAAGAGAGTGACCCATAGAAAGAATCAAGATGGCTGAGACTGTGATTTGGACTTTCAGCCTCCAGAACTTTGAGAAAACAAACTTTTGTTCTTTAAAGCCAAGTGCAGTATTTTTTGTTACAGCGGCATTTTTTGTTACATACAGTAAATTAAGTCCTGGGTTTGCTCTCTGGCTCACCATTCCTGAGCTGTTTACCTAACCTCTCACTTTCCTCAACAGTGAACTGCATTCACATGTTATGAGAATCAAATCTAATAGATGAGAACCTCTTTTTAAACAGTGAACTTGTCTACAATGCTAGTTATCGCCATGATGCTAGTAATTTACATGAACAAAAATGAACACGGCAGTTAACTGGCCTTTACCCTGCAGGCAATGCTTATTTATTTATTTTAATCTTTTATTGTGAATTATATGATAGTTTACATGGGAGAACTTTAATTTTACATTCATTCCATC
>NW_006408557.1:20923070-20924275 GCF_000296735.1 Chrysochloris asiatica
CAATTTGAATGCCTTTAATTGCCTTTTCTTGTCTTCTGGCTCTGGCTAAGACTTCCAACACAATATTGAATAGGAGTGATGATAAAGGGTATCCTTGTCTGGTTCTTGTTTGCCAAGAGAATGGCTTCAGATTCTCTCTGTTAAGAGTGATGTTGGCTGTTGGTTTTGTATATATGCCCTTTATTATGTTGAGAAATTTCCCTTCTATTCCTACTTTATTGTTGCTGTTTTTTTAAAAGCAGAAATAGATGTTGGATTTTGTCAAATACCTTTTCTGCATCAATTGATATGATTTTCCCCCTTTGTTTTGTTTATGTGGTAGATTACGTTGATTGTTTCTCTAATATTAAACCATCCCTGCATATCTGATATGAATCCCACTTGATAATGATGTATATTTTTTGTATGTTTTTGGATTCTCAAACAATATCATTAATATTGCATCCAAGTAAAATTTTGCTGATGATAATTAAAAAACAGTTGCAGCAATACATTGAGAGAGGTGCCAGAAAATCATATTGAATTTTGAAGAGGTTGTGAAACGAGGGGTATCACTGCTGACATCAGAGAATACCAGAATAATATTGTCTTGTACTTTAATGACTATACTAAAATATTCGACTGTGTGGATCACAACAAACTATGAATAACATTGCAAAGAATGGGTATTCCTGAATACTTAACTATGCTTATGATGAACCTGTATACAGTCCAAGCAGCAGTTGTTAGAACAGAAAAGAAGATATTGAATGGTTTAAAATCGGGATACTTTCACCATATTTATTCAATTTGTATGCTGAGCAAATAACCTGAGAAACTATATTATATGATGAAGAATATAGCATCAGGATTGGAGGAAGATTAATTAACAAACTGCAATATGCTGATGACACAATCTTACTTTTTGGAAATGAGGAGGACTTAAAATACTTACTGATGAAGATCAAAAACTACAGCCTTCAGTATAGATTGCACCTCAAGTAAAGAAAATGAAAATTTTTACAGCTACACCATTAAATAACATCACGATAAAGGGAGACAAGATTGAAGATATCAAAAAGTTCATTTTGCTTGGATCCACATTCAATACTCATGGAAGCAGCAGTCAAAATATTAAATAAGATTTTTAAATTGCACTAGGCAAATCTACTGTAAAAGACCTCTTAAAAGAGTTTGATAGCAAATATGTCAGTTTGAAGATTAAG
>NW_006408557.1:20924680-20927724 GCF_000296735.1 Chrysochloris asiatica
GCTCCCCTTGCCCCCACCTCACACTATGGAAAAATAACAAACTTCTTATAGAAAAATCACGGAAGGTCCGAGTGACCCAAGGACACCTGAACAAACAGGAAAAAAACTTAGCCCATCCATACAAACAAGATAAGGGTTTATTGGTGGGTTTACTCCCACTTACAGGATAAGGGTCTGCTGGAATTTTCCACCGTGGGTAACAAGACAAGTCTGTGTTTTTGTATAAAACCCTGTTCCCCTGCTCACTTGGGCTTTAGCTGACACTCTGGCTGCTGGCAATAAACTTTGCGCTTTAAGATGCTCCAGTTGAGTTCTTTCTGACTTGTGCTACTGCAGCATTTTGGAGGCCTCAGTGAGGTGTCAGTCCAGCCTTTCTTACCTGAACTTCACCAGCCTCCCTCCGGGCGGGCCGGTCAGATGACCCCAGGAAGGAGAGGCATGCCACCTGAGACATTCCAGGGCTCTTGGGGTGACCCATGCTGAGTGGACGCAAGTCTAATCAACTCAGAAGAGCAAAGTCCTGTTCTGGTCTTTCTGGTGAGTTGAGACTCTTTTCTGTTAATCTAAATTCCCATTGTTTGGAAGTGAGCGGGAATGTGCCGGGGACTTTGGTCTGCCTGACCTGGGACTTCAGTCCTCCTGACCTGGGACTTTGGTCCACCTGACTGTGGCCATACAAGTCCACCTGTGTCCATCCTGTCACCACATCTATTTAACATTTGTTTGTCTCTCTCATTGTCTGTGTGAATGGATGTCTGATTGTTTGCATATGTGAAGTTGGTTCCTGCTTGTAGGGATCTGGTCTGTGCTGCTCCATAGCAATAGCCACGGAGTCTGATTGGGCCCCACCTGCGGTTCCGTAGTCGCATCATAAGGCATAACAGTGACTCACGGAGTTGCGTCATAAGGCATAATGGTGACTCACCTCCCTGTGGGGAGGCTGACCTGGCCCGGGACCATTGGTGCACCTTAGCCAAGACAGACCTAAGTTCTTGGGAGGGACGTGGCCAGGTGGGCGACTGAATGAGAACCCCCTCCCCTGAAACCTACACCTTAGATTCTTTTGTCTTTGATGGACTTCTCATTCTGCCTCACAATTAAGTTCCTTATCTGTCTTCTTGTCATTGCCATTCTTGCTTTACGCCTCTGGATGGTGTCCCCTGAAGAGTGGACCTATCTCTCCAAACTATTCTTAGTTGTCTGTTTCTTTCTTGTCATCCTTTGTCTATTTGGGCTCAGTTTCTACTTGATCCTTGCCTGTCTTCAATGACCCATCTCTGCCTAGATTGATTTCAACTCTTTTTATCTTCTATCCTCCATGAACTCCAGACCTCGCCTCCCTTTGTCTTTCAAAGCAGCAGGGAATTTTTTTTTTTTTTAAATAAATGTTTTATTGTGAATTATGTGGTAGTTTACATGGGAGAACATTAGTTTTACATTCATTCTATCGTATATTGTTTCATTGCCATGGTTACAATCCCCTCCATGCATTATCAACCAACCAAAGGGTATACCCTGCAAACCTGCCCACCCACCTCTGGATCTAAAGTCCCCAGCCACTCCCATCTCTCCACGTCATCGTCTCTGCCTCCATCTCAGGCATCACTGCTTCTCTGGGTAGGGTCCCACTCTCTGCTCTTCTCCCTTGATGGTCCTAGGGACCTCTGCTCCTAGACTGAGAAGTCAATCACTCCCCTCCCTCAGCAGGGAATTTTTGACCTTTTTAAAGGACCTCCTCCTCCAGGGGACCTTCTGTCACTACTCTCTGGGCGAGATCAATTTTTATTTACTCTGTCTTTTCCTCCCGTTCCCTTACCCCTCACCATGGGCCAGTCTCAGTCTTGAGGCATGGTCCTTAACTGCATGTTATAAAAAAAACCACAAAAACACTTTTCCAAGGGCTTCTCGGGAGATTATAATGACCCCATGACCCCCCGGTAGGCTCTGAACTCTTTGTCAAATTAAATGGCCCTCCTTTCAAGTTAACTGGCCAGACTCTGGGACCGTGGACCTCCCCGCCATGTCATTGCTGTATATGAAGTTATCATTGGAAAACCAGGCCACCCTGACCAATTTCCCTACATAGATTCTTGGCTCCAAATCGCTAAGATTCTCCCTCCCTGGGTCCGCCAATGCACCCTCAGGAACAAACAGTTTCATAAGCTTCTGTCACTCTTGTCACTTGGTGCCAGTCGGTGCTGCCCATCACAACTCCCTGAACCCCCTGCCCACCCCCACAGTCCTCCAAGACACAGGGGACTCTGCCATTGATGCCCCCAATGCCCTCTCCTTACAACCACCCACCTAACCCTCTTGCTGACCTTCTAGCCCCTGTTTTTCCTGCTCAAGTCTCAGATCCTATTCACCTTCCCTTCACCCCAACTCCCCTACCCAGCCCCCTCACACATCGGCTGTGTGTCCACCAGGCCTCTGAAACACACCCCCTCCTGCCACTCTGAAACCACCCCTTCCTGGTTTGCATCCCCTTCTCTTCCCCCAACTTGTATAACTGAAAGGGACAGAACCCCAGCTTTACTGAAAAGTCTCAGGTCCTTGCCAGCCCTTACAAGATAACATTGAGACGTACAACCTGCCCTGCTTCAGCCACAAACCGGATGCTGGCTGATCTACGCTTGGCCAAAGCATGAGGATATCCACAGTGGGACTCATTTTAATTAGACCTTGGGTTGTGGGAAAGGGAGAAATCTGTGTAATCTGTATACCCACACCACCAAGGTGGGCCAAAGAGTAACCACACTACTATTCTATAGTTGCTATAAATGTGAGGGCACCCTCCTAGGTAACTGAATCTATAACCAATGGAACTGGGGTGGCCCTAACCCTTTTTGCATGCCAACAGACCCAGATGCGAAATGCCATCTATCAAAATAGATTAGCCCTAGACTACTTATTGGCTGCAGAAGGAGGAGGGCTATGCTAAAGTTTAATTTTGCTAACTGCTGCATACAAATAGATAACCAGGATCTGGCAATAAAAGACCTTGTAAAAATGTAGAAAGTTATGAAAGGCATGCAGAGGAAAAA
>NW_006408557.1:20939548-20940064 GCF_000296735.1 Chrysochloris asiatica
AGAGGGGGAAATGTTACAGCATGACTAACAGCCCCCATTTAAACGAGGTATCCGCTAAGTCCTTTCAGCCCTGTCTCACCCTTTTTTTATCCTCCCTTCCCCTCTCCCCACGTCATCCTATGGAAAAATAATAAATAAACTTCTTACAGAAAAATCACGGAAAGTCAAAATGACCCAAGGACACCTGAACAAACAGGATAAAACTTAGCCCATCCATACAAACAAGTTAAGGGTTTATTGGTGGGTTTACTCCCACTTACAGGATAAGGGTCTGCTGGAATTTTCCACTCCAGGTAACAAGAAAGTCTGCTTATTTTAACCACTCTGTGTTTTTGCTCACTTGGGGATCAGAGTGATTTGGGCTTTAGCTGACACTCTGGCTGCTGGCAATAAACTTTGCACTTTAAGATTTTCGTGTTGAATTCTTTTTTTTTTTTAATGTTTTATTGTGAATTATATGATAGTTTACATGGGAGAACTTTAGTTTTACATTCATTCCATCTTATATCATCTCAC
>NW_006408557.1:20941299-20984554 GCF_000296735.1 Chrysochloris asiatica
TGTATAGGGTTTTTGAGGAATGCCTGGTGAGCTTGAACTGCCAACGTTGCAGATCAAACCGACTTTTCAGTCCATGCATTGACCCGCAGCGCCATATCAGTACTCCTCCATATTGATAGGAGGAAGCAATCTCTAAAGAAGGACATCATGCTTGGAAAGCTGGAGGGTCAGAGAAAAAGAGAAAGACTCCCAGTAAGATGGCACTAAAACAGTGGACTCAAACATACCACGTGTGAAGATGGTGCATGACTAGGCACCGCCATTCCGTTGCACATAGGGTCTATGGTAGCGCACTGGTTACACACTGGGCTGTTAACTACAAGGTCAACAGTTTGAATCTACCAGCGGCTACTTGGTGAAAGATGAAGCTTTCTGCTCCTATAAAGATTTACTACCTCAGAAACCCCGTACAGGATCACTTTGAGTCGGAACCAACTGGACAGCACAACTACCACCGCAACCAGTGTCGCTGTAAGTCGGAACCAACTCCACAACACCTAACAACAACAAATGATTCAAATGTTCATTTATTCATTCAACAAACAGTCCTTGAACAGCTAAGTCGTGTTAGGAACTGTTCTAGACATCAGGAACACAGCAGACAAAATAGACAAATGCGCAGACCTTGAGGTAGGCGCGTACCTGATTTGTTTCAGGATCCAGGCCAGTGGGGCTTGTGTTAAGTGAGCTGAGAGAAAGGCAGTGAACCGGGTGGGTTGTGGGGACTTTGATATTTACTTTGAGTGAGATGGGAGCTTTAGGAGTATTTTGAGCCGAGGAATGACATGCTTTGCTTTCTATTTTAACAAGACCCTGCATGGAAAATGAACTGGGGGGCGGGGAAAGGGGGGCTCAGTGAGAAGCAAGTATAGGGCACTTGGCGAGTCAGAGCGGGATGGGGACTGGAGGAGATGAGGGGTGACAGATTTTGGATCTATTCTGCAGTGGAGCCGGCAGAATCTGCTGTTCTTGACGGGTGGGAGAGATGAGGGACGGAGGGTCCTGGAGGATGCAGAGGCCTCTCAGTTTGTGCCAAGAACATGCAAGCTTCACTCACGACTCCGGAAGCACGTAGAATTTGAGAATGAACACCGTTGAGAATTTGCCAGGCCTGGATTCTAATTCCGTCCGTGTGACTTTGGGCAGTCACAACAGTGCCTCACCTGTGAACCAGTCTAAGGACCCGGGCTGGTGCCGCTGTATTTGGGGATAGGGAGGGCGGGGCACCTCCGAGGTTGGCTTCTGGTTCAAAGGAGCCCTCGGCCCAGCCTCCCCTCCCCCCGCCCTCCTCCTCCCCCCTGGGCCGGGAGAGCGCGGCTGGGCGGGTGAGTAGGGGTTCGGGATTGGGAGTCAGCTCTGGGGGACGGGGTGGAGTCGCCCACACTAGAGATTTAGCACTCGGAACCGCGGTGACCTCGCGGCGGGCACCTGGGACGGCCTAGGCTCCGTCCTAATGTAATGGGCCTCGGGAGAGTCCAGATCGGGGACACTTTTCCGCTCGTCCCACCCCAACCCACTCTACTTCCGGGGCCGCTACTTTCACTTTCTCTTCTAGCAGCTCCTCCCGAATGACGGGGCCTCGGGTGGAGGAGAATGAGGTGGGCTTGAATCCTGGGCGGGGCTTCACTGGGACCCTTCAATGGGACCTCCCCCACGGGCCTGCCCAGTTAATGAGAGGATGAGGGCTTGGGTCGGATCCTCCAGTCCCTTCACCCTCCCAGGAGTCCCGACCCTTGCCCTAGCCCAGGCGAAATCTCCGCTCCCCGGGTCGTGCGAGACGTCACG
The DNA here is from genome assembly GCF_000296735.1 of Chrysochloris asiatica. NCBI lineage: Eukaryota > Metazoa > Chordata > Mammalia > Afrosoricida > Chrysochloridae > Chrysochloris > Chrysochloris asiatica. The sequence goes on from NW_006408557.1 coordinate 20,943,085, forward strand.
AGTACTGCCGGGGGCAACTCGGCCCAAAGAAGGCTCAGGCCGCGCCAGAGGCCACTCAGCTGGGGCTGAATTGTTCCTGGTCGCCCGCCCTTCCTCAGGTGACCGCGCGGCGGTAGCACTTTCCAGGAGCCGCGGCCCCCGCCTGGGGGGATGGGCCCACCCACGCCCGATGGACGAGAAGACCAAGAAAGGTAGGCACAGATTGGAGGTGGCTGGGGGACTTCGAGGTGGGTCTTTCTCCCACCGGGGCCTTCCTTCCGCCAAGCTCCCCCTCAGTTTTCTCCCTTGGGACCCTCTGACTTTCAGATGGGTCTTGCCAATTCTGAGACCTCCTTGGGCCAGCACTGTGTAGAGATCCTGATGGGGGATCCCAGAGACAATGGGCGTTTAACTTGGCGACCTCCCTGCTGTGGAGACAGACATACCTCAGTTGACCTGGCTTCCCTTCTTGTCTCTTCCACTCAGCTTTGTGAGCCCAAGTCAGATCTGGCCAGTGCCCTGCCCTTAACCTTCCCCTGCATTCTCAGAACAAAACCCATAGCCCATGGACAGTTCACAAGGCCTGGGGGCGTCACTGACCTCACTGGCCTCTTTGTTCTAATCCAACCATTTCTTGCCTCAAAACCTTTGCCCTTGCTGTTCTCTCTACCTGAACACCCATCCTGCCCTGAGTCTTGACAGTCCAGTATCTTTTCTTACAACTCTCAGCTTCAGTATCACCTCCCAGAATCCTTCCTTGATCTCCTTGTTTATCTCCTGAGTATGGATCACAGTCTTGAATATATTGCTGTTGCTCATTTGTTAAACTTGTTAATTGGCTGTTTCCCCATGGGGCTGGGAAGTCCATGAGGAGAGGGACCCTATTTATCTTAGTCACTGTGAGTCCTAGTTCTTGGGACAGTGACCAGCACACAATAGGAATTCAGTAAATGCTTGTTGGATAAATAAATGGAAATATGAAGGAAAAATTTAACCCAACTGAGCCTAGTGTGAGGAGAACTGGGGCAAATGTCAGGAAAGGCCTCCCAGAGGAAGGGTGTTTTAAGCTGGATGCTGAAGGATTTGTAGGAGTTCACCAGGAAGACAGGAAGCATCATAGTACAAAGGATCACCTCCTCCCTCCTTCCTCACCTTCAGCTCTTGAAAAATAAACCCTGGTATTAACTTGTCTCTGCTGTGCTGGCTTCCAGCAGAGGAGGTGGCCCTGAGCCTCAGCCGGGCAGTGGCAGGCGGGGATGAGCGGGTAGCCATGAAGTGTGCCATCTGGCTGGCAGAACGAAGGGTGCCCCTGAGTGTGCAACTGAAGCCTGAAGTTGCCCCATCACAGGATATCAGGTAAGGATGGAATACATCCCAGGAGGGAGTCATTTAGGGAACTAGTTTGAGAACAGCCAGCCTGGAGAAAAAATGTTGAGTTTTCAGTTCCAGGTCTGGCATTTACCATCTGTGTGACGCTGGGCAAGTCCCTTCTGTGCCTAGTTTTCCGACATGAAAATTGGGAAGTGTTTATTTTAAATTTTCAGCTTTTTATTTGGAAATATTTCGGACTTACAGAAGACTGGCAAGATTGTACAAAGATTGTACAAATAATTCATATGTACCCTTTACCCATATGCTCCAAATATTAGCATTTTACTGCATACGCTTAGCTTTGTCATTCTTTTTCTATATATATGTCAAGGTTTGTATTTCTCTATATAAAATCTGTTGCTTATATGTAAATTATATAACTGTCCTAGTGGGTGTGAAGTGGTTTATCCTTGTGGTTTTAATTTGCCTTTCTCTGATGGCTAGTGAGGTTGAACATCTCATGTGCTTATCAGTTTCAATTCAGATCTTTTGTCCGTTTTTTAAATGATGTTACTTACTCTTTTTAAAAAATTTTAAAGATTTTAATGCTGAGGGTTTTTGGTATTTAGTTATTTATGTTGAATTTTTTATTGTGAATTGAGTAAAGGTTTACAGACAAGATCATCAGTTTATAGTCAGCAAATCATACACTTTGTTTCATTCCCCTCCATGGAACAGCAGTCATCCTGCTTCTTCCCTGTTGCCCCTATTTCCATTCTACCTATCTTCCCAACACTTCTCACTTCATTCATAGTGAGCATTCCTCACTTTGTTGTTGTTGTTAAGTGCCATTAAGTCAGTTCCAACCCATAGCAACCCTGTATAGGGTTTTCGAGGAGCAGCTGGTGAGCTTGAAACGCCGACCTTGCAGTTCAAACAGCTTTGCAGTCTGGTGCATTAACCCACAGCGCCACACAGGACTCCCCCCTATATACCTACCTACGTACTCTGCCTGGCTGGAAATGGAGCCATGAGTGTGAGTTCCTTTCCAGACCCCAACGGTAGTCAAGGGCCATAGACTTGGGTTCCTCCAGTCTCTTTCTGACCAGTAAGCTTGGTGATTTTTGAGTGGTGTTGTTTTTTAAAATAATTTTGAGTTTTGTTCCACATATTCTATCACTCTTATCCAGGACCTTCTAATGTGATTGATCTTGTTCAGAACAGTTGGTAGTGATAGCTGGTCACCATCTAGTTCTTTTGGTCCCAGAGTTGAGGAAACTGATGTTCACATGCTCCATTAGTCCACTGGACTAGTTGATTCTAAGCATCTTCAGATCTTATCACTCTTCTTTCTTCAGCACATGGACCTTAGACGACAGCTCCTGAGTTTTTAATATCCCAGATGTTATTCACTATAGTAGGATATAGAACGTTGTCTTTGTGGCTTATGTCAGTTGACCACAGTGCCCACTGAGACTCCGGTCTTGAGCCCCCAAACTCAGTTGCTCCATGACTTAAGATATTTGATAATATCTAAGAAATTTTTATCATTTTGCCTGCTGTATGCTCCATCACATTCATAGTTGTGTTTGTAGGAAAGGTAAATACTCATGTACCAATATCCTCTTTCAAACTCTTATATGTATCTATCTGTGGGATATATAAATTTATATAAATGTTCCACTCTTCCTCCCATACCCATTTAGCATGTGTCTCTCTCCATGTATCTATCGGCAGAACATTGTTGTTCCAAGGTTGTATCATTATTTACCTCTATTCCCTTTAACCCTTATATGCCTCCCTTTGTCTTTACATGTCTTCCTCAATCTTCTGCCAACTTCCCTTTTCCTGTATATTTCTCTTTCCTTCTTGTATATTGCTTAAGAAGTCTACCCTCTAGCCAGTGAACTACTCTCCCTTCCCCCCATCCCTGGCAACCATCAAAAAATGTTCCTTTTTTCTCTTTCTAACTCATGTATTTCTGGTATATTTAAATTTCTAATTTTTAGGAGGTCCCAGCCATCTATTTTGTCTTCTATTGCTTTTGCAATTTTTGCAATGTTTGATAGTGTATGTATGCCATGTATTAGAGACCCTAAGTTTGTCCCTTGTTTTTCATTGATGATCATTATAGTTCTAGGTTTTACATTTAGGTCTTTAATCCATGTTGAGTTTGTTTTTGTATATGGGGTGAGACATGGGTCTTCCTTTATTCTTCTGAAAATCTATTTGGTTTTGCCAACATCATTTGTTGAACAGACTCTCTTCTGCATGTAATATGTTCTGGCCCTTTGTCAAAGATCAGCTGACTGTATGTGGATGGATTTACTTCTGGGTTCTCAATTGTGTTCCATCGATCTATGTATTTTTCATCGTACCAGGTTACTTATCTTTTTATTAAGTTGTAAAAGGTGTTGTTGTTAAGTACAATTGAGTAGATTCTGACCCATAGTGACCCTGTTTATAGGGTTTTCAAGGAGCAGCTGAAGTGAGCTTGAACCACTGACCTTGCAGTTCAAACGACTTTGCAGTCTGACACATTATATTTTCTTTCCTATTCTGTGGGTTGTCGTTTATCTTTTTGATGGTGTTGTTGGAAGCACAAGTTTTAATTTTGTTCATATCCAGCTTATCTGTGTTTTCTTTTGTTGCTTGTCCTTTTAGTGTCATATCTAAGAAACCATTGCCCATAAGGTCATGAAGATTTGTGCCTATATTTTCTTCTAAGAATTTTATCATCTTAGTCCTGGTGTAGAATAAACATTGAACTGCTGCTAACCACAAGGTCAGTGGTTCACCAGCTGCTCTTTGGAAACCCTATATAAGGTTGCACTTAACAACAATAGCTCTTAAGTTTAGGCCTTTGGTCCATTTTGAGTTAATTTTTGTATATGGTGTGAGTTGGGGGTCCAGCTTCATTTTTTTCCCATGTGGATACCTAGTTGTTTTAGCATCATTTGTGAAAAATATGATTCTCTCCCTACTTAATCTTCTTGGCACCTTTCTCAAAAATTAGATTCTATTGATGGATGGGTCTGTCCTATGCCATACTGCACTGTGTTAACTACTATAGTTTTCTAGTAAGTTTTGAAATTGGGATGTATGAGTCTTCTTACTTAGTTCTTTTGCAGAATTGTTTTGGCTATTCAGGGTCTCTTGAAAATTGAAACTTGAATATGAATGTTAAGATCATTTTATTAACTTCTGCAAATAAGTCAGCGGGGATTTCTATAGGAATTGCATGGCAGTAATAGATCAGCTGGCCATTTCATACTTAAGTCAAATGCTTCTATGTTTATTTCTAGATATATCTAACATAGACCATACCTGTGGACTTTGTGCTAGGAAAGATGAGTAATTTAGCATAGTCATCTCACACCTTCCCTTTTCCCGGCTTCCTGAATTTTGTTAAGTATCACAAAAGGATCCCCCAGTAGTACAGTGGGTTCAGTTTTGGGCTGTTAATGGAAAGGTCAGCACTTTGAACCTACCTGCCACTTCTTGGGAGAACGATGAGGCAGTTGGCTTTCATAAAAACTTGTAGCCTGCTGAGCGATTCCCTTGTGTCCTGTAGGATTGCAATGAGCTAGAATCAGCTTGATGGCAGTAGGTTTGTTGGTTTGTTTGTTTTTATCATAGTAGAAGCTCTCCTAGTTGATCCCTACTCGATCCCCCAAATGAAATGGCATTGTAGGTTCCTCAGGAGCTCTGGCATCTCAATGGGTTAACCTCAAGGTCACTGGTTCAAACCCACCAGCTGCTCCTCGTGAGAAAGCTGGGACTGCTCCCATACAGATTTTCACTCTTGGAAAACATATAGGGCAGTTCTACTCTGCCCTGTGGGGTTGCTATGAGGCAACGGGGTATTTTGGGTAGGATCCTTTATAAAGCATACTGATGCTTGTAGCTTGGTGTACAACATCAGTGAGCATCTTATTACTCAAAGTGTTGTCTTTGGATCTGGATTCCCACCTCAGGCTGGAACCTGTGTTTGAGAGGCTCTGGGCCAGCAGACCTGCTCTCTTATGGGAGCTCACCAGTGGAGCCGATGCCTACCAGCAGTCAGTTGAGAGTTGTACTTGTTATTGTAATTTAATTTGTGATTCTATTACTTAATAAAACCTGAGTGCTACAGGGAAATTGTTTTTCTGAGAACTGAGTTAATTGCTTAGAAAGACAGAAAGCAAGTCACCAAAACTCCTTATCACTTTATAGAGTGGTGGTGGTGGTGTCTGTTCAAATGACCCCTAGGGGTTTCCTGTCTGTAAAGTCTGCAGCAGATCTCTAGGTCTCTCACCTGTGGAACCTCAGGGTGGGGTTGAATGATCAGCTTTATCGTTAGCATACTTTAAGGTGAGATGGTTGCAAAAAACATGGTAAAAATCCAGAAGGGTCCTGTACTCAGATACTTCGAGAATGTAAGTGTTTATACTTTGAGAATGTAAGTGTTTGCTCTGCTTTAAGAAAAAAAAAAAAGCAGAAACTGGAAATTGTAGATATGGCTCATACCAAAAAAAGACTCCAAAATCATGGGCCCTCCAGTCAGCAGGTTTATTTTCTAAGAAAAGGTGTTGGCTTTTGTTACCAGTGAATGTGCATCTATAGCTTGTAAGTTCAAATTTAGAGATTCAGCTTTGTGTACCACAGTTGACTTCTGCACTTAAACCAGTTATCCGACTAGCTGACTACCCACCAACCCTGATCGCATTGTATTTGTTGTTGCAATTGTTAATGTGAAAGGAAGAGCTTTTAAATTTTGTTTTCTAAGTGTAATTCAGGTCTCTGCACTCTGCCTCTAGGTAGAGTCTACAAGTGTAACCTCATTAAAATCGCATTTGCAGTATTTTGATGATGGTAGTATTCCCGGGAGAGTAAGTGTTTTTAGCTGCGGGTGGAGTCAGCCCTGGCTGACTGAATGAAATGCTGCCTGGCCCCCACCATCCCCATCACTCACTGTGCTCCACAGGATTGTCATTGCTTATTTCCAGGAGTAGATCACCAGGCCCTTCTTCCTAGTCCATCTTATCTGAAACCGACTGCCACTGAATCGATTCCGACTCACAGTGACCCTAACAGACGGAGTAGAACTCCTCTGAGGTTGCTTATCTTTATGGAAGCAGATGACTTCATCTTTCTCTAGAAGGCTGGTGGGTTCCAGCTGATGGCCTTGTAGTTAGCAGCCCGTTGTTTAACCCACTGTGCCACCAGAGTTCGTGGAAGCTCCACTGAAATCTCTTCAGCACTGGCCTTTACTGACAAATCAGTGGTGACTGTCCAGCAAGTGGATTGGCCAGTCATTGAGCACAGGTCTCCATATGGAAGGTAAGAATTGAAATCACATGTACTTTTAGTTTGACTGTTGCTTAAAGAAAAACATTTTAAGGGTTAAGATCCAATCATCTTTACAATTCTTTTTAGTTCTTTTCCCCATTCTCCTATTTTTTTTATTGTGAAATGAGTGATAGTTTACATGGGAGAACATTACCTTTCCACCTTCATTTCATTGCAGTGACTACAATCTCCTCTGTGCCTCATCATTCAACAGTATTTGCTTCCATTCCCTCTGTTTTTCTTCTTTTGGGGGGTGGTGGGGACATATACACAAAAACACTCAGGAATGTATAATCATTTAAACACCAAAGGACACATTCTGCAAGCCTGCCTCCTGGCCACCAGCACCCAGTCCCTCTCTTTCCATGAGTCTAGAGTCCTCAGCTGCTCCCTGTCTCCATGTCCTCATCTCTGCCTGCATCTCTGGTGTCACTGCTTCTCTGGATAGGGTCCCACATTCCACTTGTGTTCTTCTCCCTTGATGGTCCTAGGTGTCCTCTGTTTCTGGACTGTAAGATTAACTACTTCCCCGTTTTTGTTACAAAACCTGTACCTTTACATTTGTGACCGTCACAATTAGTCATGATAACAGTTACTCACTACTGAATCATAAGAACCTTATTTATCCCCATCTCTTTTCACCAGACCTGTCTAGACAAGATGAAAATTATTCATTGGGGACTCTGTCTTCCCTTGTACACTCTTATACTAAATTCCCTCTTGAAAACTTGTAAGGTGTTAGTTACTTCATGCTTTTATCACCCCCTCATTTTAGGTAGCAAATATCTAAGTTGCCTGTCGCTGTCTACCCTGTATATAGAGGGGATAGTATTGATACTTGATGTGAAGACTCCTTCCCCTCTCTGTTGGTATTTTGAGCTATTACATCCATAAGTAAAGGTTAAGTTAATCAAATTGTAGCAATTTACACTTGTTTCCTTTATCAAAAAATTTCCCCCATTCTCTTGCATCAGACTTACCTATTTTTGTTTCTTGCATTTCAAAAACTTTTCATGTGGAAAAACTGGAAGGTAAACATTTGGGATCTGTAAACACTTTAGATTTTGCCATCTCACTTCATTGTTCAAAATCATTTTCTTAAAGAACTTTGAAGGTAATTTCAAGCAAAATCCCTGATATTATTTCACTCACAATTACTTTGGAATGTGCAACAGTGGCCTAGAGGCAGCGTCTTACCTCTTCTAGCTTCACAAAGCAGGAGGAGGAAAATCACCAGTCCAAGGCTGATTCCTGCCATTCCTATGAGGTGGAGGTCAGACATATCTCCATCCTCCAACTTTAGTCGGTTCTGACACCAGCCGTCCCTCCCACACCACTTCTCTGCTGGCTTCAAGGACGTGTTGCAGTAACCTTACAGAACTCACAGACAGTACTCAAAATTGTGTGGGTACTTAGGGGAGTTAAGGTATCAGGGTACAATTCTGGATCAATATCAGGGTTAAGAGGAATCCTGGTGTGGCACTGTGGGTTAATGCACCAGACTGCAAAGCCGTTTGAACTGCAAGGTTGGTGGTTCAAGCTCACCAGCTGCTCCTCGGAAACCCTGTACAGGGTCACTGTGGGTCGGAACCGACCCCAGCAGCACTTAACAACAACAATATCAGGGTTAAGATTGGCTCTTCTCAGCTGGGCTTGCAGGCAGGCCACTCTCTGGTCCTTGGCCCCTTGGCCTCTGCTAAAAGTTTCTTGAGCAGATATATGCCCAGAGGGCACCCAATTCTGCAAGCCAGCCTCCTGCCAAATGAAGGCACTCAGCCCTTAGGCCTCTGTTTGGTGTTTTTGGTTCTGCTGCCGCAGGCACCCCCACCACTCCACTCCACTCCACTCGTGGCTCTTTCTTGATAGTCACCAGAGTCCGCATTTCTGCCTCTGAGAAATGCTTCTAGAGATGGCAAAACTAACCAATTTCCAAATTAAGTTTCATCCATCCAATTTGCAGGATCCCACCCAATCATTTGATGGGCATTACAATGACTATAGGAGCTCTGGTATCGAGTGGTTATGAATCGGGCTGTGAACCGCAAGGTCAGCAGTTCTAAACTACCAGCTGTTCCGAGGGAGAAAGATGAGGCTTTCTGCTCCCGTAAAGATTTACAGCCTCAGAAACCCTGTACAAGGTCGCTATGCGTCAGAACTGACTCCAGGGCACATAGCAACAACAACGACTCCAACTAGAGACATAGTAATAAGGATCTCATTTGTGGGGGAGAAGGGACACACATATTAAGTAATCCCCTATATTTTAGAATGAGTCTCTAAAAATAGACTTAAAAATAACCTCAATACCATTAACAAAGCTTACAAATTAAGAATAATTTCTTAAAATCCCCTAATAAACCAAATCAGTTATCACTGAGTAGAAGTTGGCTTGTAAGACAGAGTAGAACTGCTCCAGACTGTTTCTAAGAGTTTTTATTTTTTGCAAGACTGCCGACTTTTCATTTTTAAAACTTTAACAAAGGCAGTGACTATTCTACCGAAAAGAAACCAAATGACCTAAAAACAGACAAGAGGTGAAGGTGAGAGTGAGTGAAGTGGGCTGGAAAGGAGAAGGAGAAGGCCTGTGTAAGAGTGGATGGGGGATGGAGCCTTCTGAAAAGACCTTGGAGCATAATAGAAATTAGCATGACAACAGTAAACTTCTCCCTTGGAGAGCACTGATGGGGAGTTCCCGCTCTGCGAACAATCTGAAAAGTCAGGGCTGTGGACTGGGGGCTCCCCAGGCAGTATCACAAGAAGGTATCGTACCACCCTTGAAGACACCCACACCTTCTAGACTGCTTGGCATTCTCAGAAGAGACCTTCATCTTTCTTTAGCACCAGCAGCTGCCCAAGCCCCGTTCCTGCAACATACTTGCCCAGGACTTCACCATGCCTGGCCAGACTCCTCACTGGCTTGTCTCCAGTGATCTGGCTTAATTGGCTGCTTCTACCACTACCTCCACCACTAGAACTTTCCAAGGCTGTAAATCTCAACAGAAGCACAATGCCATGGCTTTCTCCTGCTGAAAGGTTCAAACCACTTTGGAGCACTTCACCACTGCACCACTATGGTCCCTCAAATCCCTAATAACCATCAATGTATATTCAAATTTTCCTGATTATTTCATTATACTTTTTTAAAAAAACTGGTTTTTCAAATCAGAGGTTAAACAAGAGCCAAACAATTAGCATTTGGTTAATTAGTCTCTTAAGTTTCTTTTATTCTCCTCTATTTTTCATGCCATTAATTATTTGAAAAAAACTAGTCTTTTAACATTTGCAATTTTCCCAAATTTTATATTTAGTTGATTGCCTGCCTCCGCATGCTGTCATTTGCAAGCTTCCTCTTATCCTTTTCTTCCCAGTAAACTGCTAGTTAGACCTTACAGTTTGGCTACTTCCACAGTTCATTTTTTAATTGCCAAGAACACGTCCTCAATTTCTTACTGCTGCTTGTCTGTTGTTGCTTGATGGAATGTTTGTCAGATCTCCCGGGGAGGTACTCACTCGAGTTGCCTGGTGGTGGTGTTCTGTTTCCTAAATTATCTTGGGTTCCTTTGAGGTCAATCTCTTTTCCACATTTTGGACCTTTTCATGATTTGGTTTTCCAGAAATATGTGAGGATCCTTGGGAAAGTCAGTCCCGAAGTTCACTTTAACCAGAATTGGGACTGTTTGGGTCTAACTCTTGGCTGTAATAATTCCTTTCTTTCATTGAATGGATTTAGCATCCTTGTAAAAAATCAATTGACCACAGATATGTGGGTTTATTTCTGGGTTCAATGCTATTCCATTGGCCTGTATGTTTATTGTTATACTAGAACCAAGCTGTGGCCGTTGTTGTTACATGCCGTCAAATTGGTTCTGACTCTTAGTGATCTTATGCACAACTGGAAGAAACACTGCCATCCTCACAAATGTTGTCACACTTGAGCCCGTTGCTGCTGCCACTGTGCTAATCTGTCTCCTTGGAGGTCTTCCTCTTCTTTTACTGACCCCCCCCACTTTGCTAAGCATGAAGTCTTTCTCCAGGAACTGCTCCTTCCTGATAACATGTCTGAATTATGAGAGCATTCTGCCTGTACTTCTTCCAACACAGGTTTCTTTGGTCTTCTGGTATTTCATGGTACTTTCAGTATTCTCCAGTTCCAGCTTCTAAGGAGCATTTTGGCTGTACTTCTTCCAGCACAGATTTATTTGGTCTTCTGGCAGTCCATGGTACTTTCATTATTATTCTCCAACACCATAACTCAATTGCAGCAATTCTTTTATGGTCTTCCATATTCGTTGTCCAACTTTTACATGCATATGAGGCTATGAAAATACCATGGCTTGGATCAGGTATACCTTAATCTTCAAACTAATATCTTTTCCTCTTGAACACTTTGAAGAGGTCTTGTGCAGCACATTTACCTAATGCAATACATTGTTTGATTTCTTGGCTGCTGCCTCCATGCGGCTTGATTAAGGATCTAAAGCAAAATGAAGTCTTAACAACTTCAATTTTTACTCCATTCACATGGAAATACAATCCATAATGTAGTCATTGATCTTCAATCAGTATTTTGAATCCTCTTTGCTTGGAGCGAGCAAGGTTGTATTATGTGCATATCACAGGTTGTTAATGAGTTTGAGCATTTCTATAGCTATTTGGGACCTCTAGCCATCCATCTAAAGTTGAGAATTGGGTTTTCTTTTGCTGTAAAGAAGGCTGTTAGAATTTTGATCGGGATTGTATTGAATCTATAAATTACTTTGCGTAGCATGGTTACTTGTATTATAATCCATGAACATAAACCATCTTTCCATTTAGTTGAGCCTTTTTAAATCTCTTTCAGAAGTGTTTTTACAGTTTTCATTGTATAAGTCCTTGCAGCTCCTAGGTATTTTATTCTTTTAGAAGCTATTGTAAATGGCATTATTTCCCTAATTTCCCTTTCCAATTTCTCATTGCTGCTGTAGAGAAAAACCCAACTGAGTTTTGTTGTCTATGTACCTGTAACTTTGCCAAATTTCTCTACTAGCTCTAAAAGTTTTCTTGTTAACTCTTCACTGTTTTCTATATATAGGGTCATGTCATCCATGAAAAGAGACAATTTTACTTATTTTTTTCTAGTCTGGGTACGTTTTATTTCTTTTTCTTGTCTTACTATTATGCTAGGACTTCTAATACAATATTGAATAGAAGTGTTGAATGGAAGTGGTAAGAGCGGGCAACCTTGTCTTTCTCCTCATTTCAAGGGGAAAGCTTAGTCTTTCTCCATTAAGTATAATGTTGGCTGTTGGCTTTCACATATACCCTGAGTCACATTGAGGAATTTCTATTCTATTCCAGTCTTCTTTAGGGTTTTCATCAAGAAAGGATGTAGGATTTTATCAAATGCTTTTCCTGTATCCATGGAAATTATCATGTGATTCTTTTCCTTTGTTTATGTGATTTGGTGTATTGTGTTGATTGATTTTCTAATGTTGAATCATCTCAACACTCCTGGAATAAATTCTGAGTCATGTTGTCTGCCTCTTTTAATATACTGTTGGATTCTGTTTGCTAGTATTTTATTGAGGATTTTTATATAATAACAGATATTGTTGTTGTTAAGTTCTGTGAAATCAGTTCTGACTGTATAGGGCTTCTGAGGAGCAGCTGGTGAGCTTGAACCACCAACCTTGCAGCGCAAATGACTTTGCTGTCCAGCGCATTAACCCACAGTGCCATCCCAGGAGATAATTGGCTTGTCATTTTCTTTTCTAGTGCTGTCTTTATCTGATTTGGTTATCAGGATTATGCTTGTATCATAAAATCCTCTATCTTCTGGAATAATTTGAGTAGAATTGGTGACAGCTCTTCTCTGAATGTTTGGTTAAATTCACCAGTGAAGGCATCTGACCCAGGACTTTTTGTTTATTGTTGAGAGGTTTTTGGTCCTTGATTTGATCTCTTCACTTGTCATGGGTCTGTTGAGACTTTTTATTTCCTCTTGAGTCAGTTTTGGTAGGCTGTGTGCATCTAAGAATTTGTCCATTTCAGCTGAGTAATCAGTTTGTGGCTGCAGAGTTGTTCATAATGTCCTCTCATAATTCTCTTTATTTCTGTCGGGTTCATTGTAATATCCCCGCTTCCAAATTTTATTTTGGCTATTTGTATCTTTTTCTTTAGTCTAACTAAAAGTTTGTCCGTTTCTGATTATACTGAGTCTCTTTATTGTTTTTCTGTCTCCAGTTTTATTTACTTGTATTCTGGTCTTTGTTACTTCCTTTTTGACTGGTATATTTAAACTTAATTTGCTCTTTCCTTTCTAGTTCCTGGAGTTGTCGAGTGAGGCTGTTGATTTTAGATCGTTCTTTTTTCTCATAGGCATTTAGTGCTATAACTTTTCCTCTGAGTATTGCCTTTACTGTATCCCATAAGTTTTGATATGTTGCCCTATCATTTCATTTGACTATAGGAAATTTGTGATTTCTCTTTTGATTTTTTCCTTGACCCATTGATACTTTAATGGTGTGGTGTTTCATTTCCATGTTTGTGTTGTTTCCAGATACTTTGTATGATTTCAGTCTTTTAAAATTTATTAAGATTTGTTTTATGACCTAACAGTGTCTGTTGGAGAATTTTTGTGTGCATTAGAGTAGAATGTATATTGTTTTTGATTGGAATATTTCCTGTAGGCATGTTAAGTCTAGTTGGTTTGTTGTTGTTGTTGTTAAGTGCTGTCGAATCGATTCCGACCCATCGTGACCCTGTATAGGGTTTCCAAGGAGCAGTTGGTAAGCTTGAACCACCGACTTTGCAGTTCAAATGACTTTGCAGTCTGACGCATTAGCCCACAACGCCATACCAGTTGGTTTGTAGTGTTATTCAAATCCTGTTTCCTTGCTGATCTTTTTAGATGTTCTGTTCAATATCAAAAGTGGTATACTTAAGTCTACAGCTATTCCTGCAGTACTGTCTTCCTATAATTCTTTTTTTTTTTTGCTTTATGCATTTAGGTACCCCAGTGTTGGGTACGGACTCCTGCTTGGTGCTGTAGGATCAGCACTGGGCTGCAAACCACAAGGTCAGAGGTTCAAAACCACCAGCTGCTTCTTGGAAACCTTATACAGGGGTTATTATCAGTCAGGACTGACTTATCAGCACTAAACAACAACACCAACAATGTCGAATGCAGATATGAAGGAGCTTCAAAAAGCTTTTGAGAGAATAGAATGAAAAGATAGTGGAACTTTTCCAGGAGCTTTTTGAATCCCCCTAACATGTTTATGGAGTCCTGGTGTGGCGCTGTGGGTTAATGCGCTGGACTGCAAAGTCGTTTGAACTGCAAGGACGGTGGTTCAAGCTCACCACCTGCTCCTTGCAAACCCTACACAGGGTCACTATGGGTCGGAACTGACTTTCATGTCACTTAACAACAACAACAAAAGTATGTTTATGATTATTGCCCCTTTAAACACTATATAATGTCCTTTAACTCTTCTGACAAATTTTGTCTTGTAGTATACTTTGTCTAATATTAAGATTGCCACCCAAGCTCTTTTTTGGTTATTATTTGCATGGAATAATCTTTTCTATCCTATTATTTTCAATCTATTTGTGTCCTTGGCTTCAAGGTGTGTCTCTTGCTACAGCATATAGTTGATTCATGTGTTTTTAGTCATTCTGCCACTCTCTGCCTTTTGATTGGAGCATTTAGTCCATTTACATGGCTTGGTTTGGTTTTGGGAGAGACAATGAAGGGACTGAGCATTGCGTTCTAATAAACAGAGAAGCACAAGGATGTGGCCCCTGTCCCAGATTAGGGTTAGGATATGTGTACATATACTCACATGTGTATGTCTAGAGCCGGTGGCTGAGCTTGGACCTGTGACCCAACCCCTTGCCCCTGTCCTTCCTTGTCCCCTTAGGCTGTGGGTGAGCGTGGAGGATGCTCAGATGCACACCATCACCATCTGGCTCATAGTACGCTCTGACATGACAGTGGCTTCCCTCAAGGACATGGTGAGTGAGGGCGCCCTCAGTCGGAGGCTCCACCTCTCTGCACTCTGGTCTTCCCTTCCCACCCAGCATCCTCTCTTATACCCCTGCTGCCAGGTATTCCTGGACTATGGCTTCCCTCCAGTCCTGCAGAGGTGGGTGATTGGGCAGCGCTTGACGAGAGACCAGGAAACCTTGCACTCCCATGGGGTGCGGCGAAATGGGGACAGTGCCTACCTGTATCTGCTGTCAGCCTGCAGCACCTCACTCAGTCGCCAGGAGCTGCAGCGAGAGCGACAGTTACGGATGCTGGAAGGTGAGGCCCCTGAGTAGCACAGGACCCCTCTGAGATCATAGGGCAGGAGGGGCCAGAGCCCGCCTGCTCTAAGTGAGGGCCTCATGGTGGGGGAAGGGGACATATGACACCCTAGGAGGGAGTCATTTCAAGAAGAGCCGGCATGGGGAAGAGATCAATCTTTCTATCTTGGCTCTGGTATTTATCAAGGAAACCAGGTGACACCATGGGTTAAACATTTGGCTGCTAACTGAAAAGTCAGCAGTTCAAATCCAGCAGCTGTTCTAGTCTGCTTCCGTAAAGATTCACAGCCTTGGGAACCCTATGGAGCAGGTCACATGGTCCTGTAGGGTCACTAGGCGTAGGAATCAACTCATGGTAGTGGTGGGTAACCTGGGACAATTCGTTTCTGTTTTGTGCCTCAGGTTTCTTTTTCTTTGTTTTAACTTGTGAATGGAGTGAAGGTTAACAGACAAGATCATCATCGTTACTTTAAACCAATCATATTATGTTTCATCTAAATGATGACAGTCCCCTCCCTACAACACGTGCTATCCTGCTTCCTCCTTGTGGTTTCCCTGTTACATCTTATTTTTCACAAATGAACAAAGCAAAATTATTTAATGTACACATAGAAAACAACAAAAAAAGGTTTTTGTTTAAATGTCCAAAGGGCACGTTTTACAATCGAGCCTCCTGCCTATAGGCACACAGCCTTTCTCAGTCCATGGGCCTAGCATCCTCAGACGCTCTGTCTCTCCTTGCCATCAGGCCTCAGGTTTCTAACCTAAAAATTGAGTATGATGAAAATAGCAGTGTTTAATTGTATTTTTAATATTTTAGACTTACAGAGGAGTTGCAAAATTGTACAGAGAATTTCCATGTATCCTTCATCCAGCGTCCCCAAATAGTAACTTTTTCATGCTTGCTTTATCCTCTTTTTATATATAATATTTTGATGCTAAGTTATATACATGAGGTCCTTCCCTCCTAAATATTATATAGCATGTATTAAACCCAAAAAAGGTTTAATTCAAGAAGTGAACATTGGTATGAGTCTACAGAGTTTATTCCAGTTTTACATCTTGTCTCACAAATGCCCTTTACTGCCAAGACTTGACGGTGACCTCTCCAGGCTCTTTCCACCTTTGGTTTCCCCCAGATGTGCCTTGACTTTATGGCTTTAGCTCTTTGATGCATTGTAGCTTTGTAGAGTGTCCCACAGTTTGGGATGTGATGTTTCCTCAGGAGTGGATTCAGATTCGAAGTTTTTGACAAGAATGCCTCAGCCTCAGACGTGCCACTGCCCCTCTAGGTGTGTCACTTCCTGTTGGCACAGGAGGCCAGCTTTGGGCAGAATTTTTAAGCCCAAAGGGACACAGGAGCATTCAGAGATGGAGCAGAGGTCATGACCTTGGGAGCCCACCTGGCAGGATGGAGCTAGAGACTCCTTCAGAGAGGGGAAATGGTGGAAAGGTGTGTGTGTGTGAGGGGTGTGGAGCTCTGCCATGTGGGCCATGGGAACCTTCCACCTTCTGAACTCTTCTCTGCAGACCTGGGCTTCAAGGACCTCACACTGCAGCCAAGGGGCCCCCTGGAGGCAGCTGTCCCCAAGCCTGGGGCGCCCCTGGAGTCCAGGCAGGGGCAGCTGGAAGCCACACCTGAGACCCCTCAGGTAAACCCCCTCCTTGAGTGTGCCCCCTTCACCCTCCCATGGGGCTCCACCACCTCATAGCTGCTCTGCCCCCAGGTGGGCTGGCAGTGCCCTGGATGCACCTTCATCAACAAACCCACGCGTCCTGGCTGTGAGATGTGCTGCCAGTCTCGGCCGGAGGCCTACCAGGTCCCTGCCTCCTACCAACCAGACGAGGAGGAGCGAGCACGCCTGGCTGGCGAGGAGGAGGCGCTGCGCCAGTACCAGCAGGTGGGTCAAGGACAGACGCCTGGAGGCTGGGCTGGGGAGACGTAGGCCAGGAAGGGAGATACCATGTGCTGTGACTTCTCATGACCACACCCCTGATGTGATCCTACACTGACTGATGCCCCCCAGCACACATCCAGGGTTCACATGCCCTGACTCCTTGTGGGCTGTGGATGCACTGGGCTTTGAAATACGTACTGATTTTGCTTATAACTGTTGTTGGCTTTGACCCTGGCCTTGATCCTATGCCTACACCGAGGACCCATACCCCCTACCCCACCATACAACTGTGACCTAGTTCCTGCACCATCCAGCTGTCACCACACTCTTTACCCAGTGACCCCGACCCCTTCTTTCATGACTTCCTGGGGGGTTGACCCCACTTTCTGTCCTGCCCCAAATCATGACACACCAATTATGTGACACACACACATACACAAGTTCTAGAGCCAAGTGTTCCCCCACACTAATCTCTTGTACCTCACCCCCTCCCCGCATTTCCCTTGAATTCAGCTCAGTCCCGTCCCACTCTGGCCATGACCCCCATTCCCGCCCCCATCTACAACTTCAGCCCTCACCCTCTCTTCTTCCCTGCCTAGCTTCTCAGTTGACACCCCCACTTCACATCTCAGATGTTTTGTCATTTTGACCCCTTCTGGCCACCCCTGGCCTACCCACCACCCAGGGATCCTGAGTCTCCCCTAGCTTTCTTTGTTCCACTGCTTGGTCTGACCACATCCCTAGTGCTGCCCCCGGGTCTGACCCTCCCCACGGCCCACCCCATGTCCCCAGCGGAAGCAGCAGCAACAGGAGGGGAACTACCTGCAGCATGTCCAGCTGGATCAGAGGAGCCTGGTGCTGAACGCCGAGCCCACCGAGTGCCCCGTGTGCTACTCAGCACTGGCGCCCGGCGAGGCCGTGGTGCTACGGGAGTGTCTGCACGCCTTCTGCAGGTGCGGCCCCCAGCCCCACCCCCAGAACTGCAGCACTGCCCTTTACGGAGGGCGCCTACCCCTTCAGACACCTGTGAGGGATGTGAGGGCCTTGAAAAGCCTTGAGCAACTTGCTCAAGGCCACACAAGAACAAGGCCAGATAGAACCCTCTCTGAGCCTCATGGTCTTTCCATCCCAAGTAGTAGCCTCGCTTCCAGCAACAGCTAAGCACTGGGGCTCCAGGAGTGAACAAGACCCAGGCCCCGTCTCCTGGAGGCCACATTCCTGTGGGGAGGACTGATTAGTACTGTATCAGAATAGGCGAGAGAGGACCTGTTTCAAGAGGGTGTCAGGGGAAGCCCCTATAGCCATTGTAGTTCTGAATCCTGGTGACCCGTGTATTACAGAGTAGAGAACCCATAGTAGGTAGCATCTGAGCAGAGCGGAAGGAGGTGGAGGGAGAGGAGAGGGCTCTGAGGTGGGCATGTGGCTGGCCTGTTTGAGGAGAGCAAGGAGGCCAAGTGACCAGAGGGGTGGTTGGGAGATAGCAGGAAATGAAAGCAGAAGGGCAGGTCCCAAGCACCTGTGACCTGCAGTGAGACATTCTGGTTTCTTCCAGGTGGGTGGGAAGCTGCTGAGGAGGAAGGTGTGATTGTCCTGTGGAGAGTAGACTTTAGGGGCAAGATGGGTGCCGGGAGCCCAGAGAGATGATTACAGTCACCAGGCAAGGGATGGTGGCTACCTGGGCCCAAGTGGTAGCAGTGGGTGGGTACATGTGGAAGCCTGGGTGATGGGCAGGTAGAAAGTGGGTATTGAGACAGAAGCCCACCTAGTGGTGTCTGAGAAAGACCTGTGGGGTCAGGCATTGCCCTGTGGTGGGTGAGTTTGGATGGCCCTAACTCTGTCCCAACCCCTTCCTCAGGGAGTGCCTCCAGGGCACCATCCGCAACAGCCAGGAGGCGGAGGTCTCCTGCCCCTTCATTGACAACACCTACTCGTGCTCGGGCAAGCTGCTGGAGAGGGAAATCCGGGCGGTAAGGCCCAGGGATTGGTCAAGCTGGCAGATGGGGACCAACAGGGGAGCTGATCTTAGGCAACAGACATTTATCAAGAACCTTCTCTGTGCCGGGTGTTGTGGGCCCAAACAGTGAACAGGGTGGGAACTGGGGAATAGAGAGACTAAAGAAACCCCCTCTGATGAAGGAACTCAGGTGTCAGATGGCTGGGGTGTGTGACCTCAAGTCAGACAGCCTCTCTGGGCCTCAGTTTTCTCACCTCGCTTAGGGTTAAAGTTTGAGTCCCTTTCTATTTCAAGGGTTGCAAAGATTAGAGGAGAGAAATTGCATAAAGAACTTAGAATTGTGCTGGATACCATGTAAGCGCATGTGTCAGTTAGCTTTGGCTGTGTCACAAATCACTACAAACTGAGTGGCTATAAAAACAGCCATGTATTCAGCTCATGAGTCTATAGTTGGTTTGGGCTTAGCTGGATGGTTCCTCTGGTCTGAACTCAGCGGGTGGATCTGCTGGGAGAGGCTGGCTTGTGAGGGCCTAAGCCGCAGACGAGTGGGCCTCTCCACTTTGGTGTCCTGCACCAGCATCTTAGCTGGCCAGGGCCTGCTCCAAGAGCAGCAGGAGCATAAGCCCCAGTGCAGAAGCACATCCACGTCTCTGTTTATTTCATGCTTGCTGCAGTCCATCTTGTTGTTGGCCAAAGCAAATCACATCCTCCAAATCAGATTCTGTGTGGGAGAGGACAACCCAAGGCTGTGGGGTGGGCAGGCGCGACTACAGCGTCTTCCACAGTGCTGTGTGTGCTTGTGTGTGCATGAGTGTTGGCTGCTGTTGGCATTATTGATGGGAATGTGACTGACTTCTCACTCTGACTGTGTGTAATCTTGGACAAGTCCTTTCTTTTTCCTCTAGGCCTCCAAGGTGGACTGTTGGTCTTGATTTGTGATTTAAGTTGTATTTTGTTGTTGTTGAGAATACATACACCAAAACAAACATGAGTTTAACCATTCCTGTGTGTATAATTCAGTGGCATTGATTGCATTCCTCAAGTTATGAAATTCTCACCCTCCTTTTGATTCATAATTTTTTAAGCCATTGGGAATTGGCCTTTTCCAAATTGGGTGTCTTGGAGGCAAGGTTGAATGTGGCTGGGGTTCAAATAGGAGAGCCCTCAGTGTTGATCCCATCACTTCTGCCTCTCTTGTGACCTTGTTTCTCCTCAGGGGAGAAGGAGATGATAAAGGGGTAGCATCTGGGGGACTCACACCCTTTTCTCCAAGAGCAGTCCCATTTGATGTGTCATCTGTGTAATATCTGAGGAAGGCAGCCAGCCCAGGGAGTTGGAGGCCTTGCTCTAGCTTGAATGGCCCCGAGAGATAGAGCCACTCACTGTATCCTGGCACCCTGAGTTTCCTGTGGAGTGCACCCTGCCAAGGGACATTGTGAGGGGGCCAGAGTCCATGCCAGGGGACAGCAGGTCTCATGTATTCCTGAAAAGGGGGCATGGATCCAAGCCTTAGAGAATGGTCATGTGTGGCAGAAAGAGAGACTGGGGTGGTTTTTACAAAGAACATGCCTAACTCACATAGAACCAGAGCAGGGGAAAACAACACCAAAACACCTGTATTCCACCATCCCAGGAAGTCCCCCAACTGTTTTCTGTTTCCTTCGTGTCTCTGGGAAGATAAGATTTTTTTTTCCTTCTAAGTCAGCTTTTTAAGGCTTCCTTTGGACACACTAAGATGAACCCATTGTAAAATCAGATATGTTCTGATGAATGTAATTCTTATAACCGACCCCTAGTCAAGATACAGAATTTAGGTTAAGATTTCAACCTCATTGTTATAACCGGTATAGGGTATAACAGCTTTTGTTGCTTTGCTACAAGTTTTTTTTAAGGATTATTACCAATGTCTATGGATATGTTTCTGTTGTTAAATACCATTGAGACCCTGGATAGTGTTTCCGAGGAGTGGCTGGTAGGTTTGAACTGCCAACCTTCTAAATTAGCAATCAAGCACCACACCAGGACGCCTGTGGCACATGAGGAAGCTTCAAAAACAGAATGGAACTCTTCCACGAACGTTTTGAAACCCCCTCATATATCCTGTTAATATTCCATCTTTTACTAATTCCAGTTTCTGAGAATCTTCCACGGAACATTTTGTGCTGCTCCTCTTCTATCTCTCTCTCTTTTTTTTTTTTTCCTTCAGCTAAGACAGAAGAAATGATTGATTGTACACATTACATTCAGCCACAACAGAACATAACTAGTCCAGAATGTCATAGGTCCAGGACAAAGGATCAAAACGAACTCAGGTGTTCCTAGTGTTTATTGAATGGCGATGGAAGGTCTAGATCCACTGAGACACGTAGTTAACTTGCACCAGCATTGCGCCCTCTGGTATTCTGTATTCCTGCTGCTGTGACTTCCGTGGGTACACACGCTGGCCTTTACTTGGACCTCGACCTCATCTTTCTTTTGTGCTTCAGCCTGTGCATTGGCTTCTAACAAGATGGCGCTAAGGCTGAGAGAGCGCCTCTTCCTTCTCATATGCTATTTTCTTTAGATTTACTTGCAGAAGTGAAATGGGTCCTAACATTGCTTGTTATTACTTTTGTCCATTATTATTAGATTATTAATTTTTTTTTTCTTTTTAAATTCCCCATTCTCCCTTCTCCTGCCCCCTGTTGTTGTGAAGTTCCATTGAGTTGGCTCGGACTCATAGTGACCCTGTATAGGGTTTCCAAGGAACAACTGGTAGGTTTGAACTGCTGACCTTACAGCTCAAATTGACCCTGTGGGCCAACATATTATGCCTCAGAGCCACAGAAGCCATTAATCATCTTTTGTCTTAATGGATTTACCTTTACCTATTCTAGATATAAGGAGCTCTGGTAGCGTAGTGGTTATGAATCGGACTGCTAACCTCAAGGTCGGCAGTTTAAAACTATCAGCTGTTCCGCGGGAGAAAGATGAGGCTTTCTGCTCCAATAAAGATTTGCAGCCTCGGAAACCCTATGCAGGGTCACTATGAGTCGGAATCGACTCTACAGTACTTAACAACAGCAATTCTAGTTATTTCATATAATAGTTATCCTTTTTCTGTCTGACTTATTAATTCAGCAGAGTGGTTTCAAGGTTTATCTCTAGATTGCATGTGTCAGAAAGCATTTCTGTTTACAGCTAAAGAATATGCCACTGTATATGTATAATGTATCTTCATCCACTAGGGACCGTGGCGGCACAGAGTCAGCAGTTTGAGCCCACTCACTGCTCCGTAAAGATTTATAGCCTCGGAAACCCTATACAGGATCGCTGTGGGTCGGGCCCGACTAACAACAACGTTCATCTGTTGATGGATGCTTGAGTTGTTTTCGCCTTTGACTATTGTGAAATAATGCTGAAATGAACATTGCTATACAATTGGAATCATTGCTTTCCATATTTTTGGATATATTCCTAGGAGTGGAGTTGCTAGGTCATATATTTCTGTTTAATTTCCTTGAGAAACTGCCCAACTGTTTCCCACAGAGGCTGCCCTATTTTACCTTCCCACTAGCAATCCAAGAGCTTTCCAGTTTTCCCACATCCTTGTCAGCTCTTAATATTTTCTGTTTTTGTTTTGTTCTGTCCTGTCCTAGTGAGAGTGAGGAGACCTGGTGTGGTACTGCAGGATAAGCACTAGACTATAAGGTTGGCAGTTCAAACCCACCAGCCACTCACTGGAAACAGGGTTACTGTGAGTTGGGACACACTTGATAGCACTTTAACAACAATGAGAATGAAATGGTATCTCCTGGTAGTTTGGATTTGGATTTCTCTAGTGACTAATGGAGTCCTGGTATGGCGCTGTGGGTTAATGCGCTGGACTGCAGAGTCAGTTTGAACCACAAGGTCAGCAGCTCAAGCTCACCAGCGGCTCCTCAGAAACCCCATACAGAGTCGCTATGGGTCGGAACTGACTTGATGGCTCTTAACAAACAATGACTAAGGCTGTTGAGTGTCTCATGTTTTAACAGAATTTTTAAACACAGTGAGGGTTAAATGAAGAGCCTGGGCTGAGTTGGGGTTTATGGTTTGGGGGCTTCCTGGAGGATGTTTAGTGGCAAGGAAGACCATATTCAGGCATTCTGAGCCCAGAGTGACAACATGATCTGTTGACAGCTACTGACCCCAGAGGATTACCAGCGATTTCTGGATTTAGGTGTCTCCATCGCTGAATACCGTAGTCCCTTCAGCTACCACTGCAAGACCCCCGACTGCAAAGGATGGTGCTTCTTTGAAGATGACGTCAATGAGTTCAAGTGCCCCGTGTGTTTCCATGTCAACTGCCTGCTCTGCAAGGTAAGAGCAGGGAGCCACATTGCAGGGGCCCTGGGACCCATGATGCAGGGAGCTACGCTGCAGGGAGCCACGTTGAAGGGGCCCTGGGAGCCACGCTGCAGGGGCCCTGGGACCCACGATGCTGATGGTGATTTCACATTGTGTCAGTGAGAGAGTCGGCCCAGACCCTGGACTCATTCCTGATCGCAGACTGAGTCTTACCATGGACCTGGTCCCCAAACTGAGTTTCAGCATTACCCCCGGCCCCACGGCATCCCTGGTACTGATTTCCTATTGTCTGCAATCACAGACCTAGTCTTAACCCCTGTCCTGAACTGACTCTGTCCCTAACACAAACTGAACCTGCGTGAGCCTCAGCTTGGTTCCCATTCTCTGATGTGGCAAAAATAGTCAGTCTTACACCTCAGGCCTGGGCAGGAGTGGGCTTGCCGTCAGGGGGAGAGGTGGGTGGGGGCTTTGTGTTCCCATCAGTGTTTGAACACACCCGTGTCATATGTGATGACCCTGGCTTCATTTCCCTGGGCCTCAGGGTGGCCTTTGGTAAAATGGGTGCCTGGTTTACCATGCCAGGACTCCATCTGGAGGCATTCAGCTTTTCACCCCCAACCCTCACCCATCCCACCTCACCTCCCAATCCCTGCAGGCCATCCACGAGCAGATGAACTGCAAGGAGTACCAGGATGACCTGGCCCTACGGGCTCAGAATGATGTGGCTGCCCGGCGGACCACTGAGATGCTGAAGGTGAGAAGACTGGACCAGGGATTTGTGTTCTGGGGCTGTGTCGGGACAGGGGGCTGTGATTCACACCTCTTCTGAAGCTCTGGCCCTCCTTCCAGACAATCACTCTTTCAGTGCAAATGGGATGTGGGACAGGGGTCAAGAGGTGAACAGTCTAAGTGGAGGGAAGGATAAGAATGTGCTGGCTGCTGGGCTCAGCAGAAAGTGAGATTTCAACATTTCCCTGCATGCTCTGCCCCCTCCGGCCCAGGTGATGCTGCAGCAGGGTGAGGCCATGCGCTGCCCGCACTGCCAGATCGTGGTGCAGAAGAAGGACGGCTGTGACTGGATCCGCTGCACCCTCTGCCACACCGAGATCTGCTGGGTCACCAAGGGCCCTCGCTGGGGCCCAGCGGTCAGTCCCCGGAGCACATGGAGTGGGCGGGCCAGGGCGTCTTAGTGGGCCTTGCCCTGGAGTTATGGTTAGTTCATTCTGACTCATGGCAACCCCATGCATGCAGAGACCTTTCAGAAGCAGATTGCCAGACTTGTCTTCTGAGGCTCCCCTGGGTGAAGTCCAGCGGCCAGCCTTCCTGCTAGTAGTTCATCATGTAACCACTTTTGACTCAGCGCTCTAGACTTGTGTGCTGCTGAGTTCATGCAGTCTCATAGCAACTCTGTAGGGCACAGGAGAACGGCCTCCTAGGATTTCCAGGGCTGTGGTCTCTACAGAGGCAGATGGTTACATCTCTCACCAACAACTGTTCTTTCAGTTAGCAGTTCTTTCACTTAACCACTGTGCCACCAGGACTCCTTTCCCCAAGAGCAGGGCCACATCCACCCTGCCCCTAGGTCACTGGTTTGGGTGTAGCCAGCAAGCTAAGAATGATGTATCATCTTTTTGAAGAAGAGTAATGCTTTATGACATATGAAAATTACATGAAATTGACATTTCATTGTCCATAAATACAGTTTTATTGGCGACAGCTACACTCACGGAGTCCTGGTGTGGCGCAGTGGGTTAATGCACTGGACTGCAAGGTCAGTTTAAACCACAAGGTCAGCTGTTCAAACTCACCATTGCTCCTTGGAAATCCTATACAGGGTTGCTGTGAGTCGGAACTGACTCGATGGCACTTTAACAACAGCACTCACTCACTCACAGCATGGGGTCTGCTGCTTTAGTGTCCCACAGGTACACACAGGTGTCCAGCACTGACCTTTTATAGAAAGGTTGCTGGCTCCTGTCCTGGAGGGCACCTGCTGCTGGGGGACTAGGTTGTCACTCACCCAAGTCTGAATTTCTACAGTGGCCATGTGGAGAGGACAGCAGGCCTAACTCAGGGTTGGCATCAGAGTCACGTGTCACAGAAGTGTTCAGCAGCAGGGTAGGGTGCCCATCAGTCACATGGTGAGCTCCCCATAAATGGCAGCAGCGTTGTTAGGGGTGCCCCTGGAACTGGGGGCTCCTTGTTTTATACAGGTAGATGTCTCCCTCTGTCATGCTTCCCATGCATGACAAATATAAAGACCTGCAGATCCACGGGCACAGGCTGAGACCAGGAAATTGGGGATGGGGATGGTGGGAGCCCAGAGGACACCCTGGTGACTCTCTTCACTAGGGAGTGAGACTGAGCAGAAACCCTCAAGGAGCAAAGGTCCCAAGTGAGAGAGCAGTCTGCTCTGGGGATATGGTGGGCAGCATAGGGCACACTCCATCTGTACCACCTGACATAGTTTCTCTTCTTCTGTCTTCTAGGGCCCGGGAGATATCAGCGGGGGCTGCCGCTGCCGGGTGAATGGCGTTCTTTGTCACCCCAGCTGTCAGAACTGCCACTGAACTGGGGGAGGTCCTGTCCCTGTGGGGCTCTGGGCTCAATGGAGACGGGAGCCCTGCAGAGAGGCCGAGGCCCCTGAGCTACCTGGCTGCCTTGTTTGATGTGAGAAGTGTCCAGGCTGCCCCAGTGCCTTTGCCCTTCCCCTGGGCTTGCAGGCAGACCTCACCTCGCCTCTCAGAGGCCTTGCCAGGTGGTGCCTCTGTGGGCCTCCTGTGTGGCTCCAAACTCCTCCTGCCCTCATCTGCTGCCCACCAAGCATTCTCTGCCTCCTTGCCTCCCCTTTTGGCTTTCTGGGGGTTATCTTCCTCTTCCTTCGCTGTCAGACGCCCACAGTCTCTTGGAACTGCTGCTAATCCTGTAGAGCTGAGAGGGTTAAAGGCCCACCCACCAGGTCTGGGTCTGCGTCACCCCCTCTGCCTCCTAATAAGCCCATTAAAATGGTTTTACAGGAAGTCGTGAGTGTGATGTACTGGATGGGAGAGAGATGGTCATGGGCAGGATCCCAAGCTCCCTGAGAATTTCCACAGGAAGCTGGTGTATTGACCGTGCACCTAAGAGCCCGCATGGTATAAAGTTAACACATATGGCTGCTACCTTGGAATTAGATTGCCAGGCCTTTCTTATGAGGCATCTCTGCATGGACTTGTACTTCCAAGAAATCAGCCATTGAAAACCTTACAGAGTGTAGTTCTGCACCATGGAGTCGCCATGAGTCAGGGTTGACTTCACAACTGGCTTCGATTTTCCATGGTAGAAAGGTGGTGTAACTTGAGTCCAGGATCTTAGCACAGACTTGGTACCCCTGCACCCAACTTTGGAGAGGGAAGACTCTTGGGTCAGCATTAGCCTGGACAGGTGGGAAGTGTGCCAAGGACCTCCAACAGAGCTGGACAATGAATAAGGAAGAACAGAGAAGAATTGATGTATTTGAATTATGGTGTTGGTGAAGATAATTGAATATGACGTGGCTTGCCAGAAGAATGAATAAATCTTTTTTGGAAGAATCTTTATCCTGGGGGTTGCTCTTTTTTAATAAATTTTTATTGTGAATTGAGTGATAGTTTACATAGGAGAGCATCACCTTTACATTTATCCTACCGGATTTCGTTTCATTGCAATGATTTCAATCCCCTCCATGCGTCATCATTCAAAAGCATTTGCTTCCAATCCCTCTTTGTTGTTTTTTTTTTTTTTTTGATGCACACCAAAGCACTCAGGAATATATAACTATTCAAACAACCAAAGGGTACATCCTGTATGTCAGCCCCTCAGCCACCAGCACACAGTCCCTCTTCCTCCTTGAGTCTAGAATCCCCAGCCACTCCATCTCTATGTCATCATCTCTGCCTCCATCTCTGGCGTTGCTGCTTTTCTGGATGGGGTCCCACACTCCACTCTTCTCCCTTGATGGTCCCAGGGTTCTCTGCTCCTGGACTGCAAGATCACTCCCTTCCTTTTGTTATAAAACATTTACCTTTACATTTTTAACATTCGCAATCGGTTCTAATAGCAGTTATTCACTATTGAACCACAAGAGTCCCATCCCCATCTCCTTTCATCAGTCCCATCTAGACAGGATGGAAACCCCTCAGTGGAGATTCTGCCTTCCCCCGCACTCTCTGAAACTAAGCTCCCTTTTGAAAACTTGTAAGCCAGTCACTTTGTGCCTTTGTTGCGCTCCCTCCAACTCCCATTTTGGGTAGCCAATGTCTAAGTTGCCCATCCCTGTCAACCCTGTGTACATAGGGGGTGGGAATGATCCTTGCTGTAAAGATTTGTTCCCTCTTTTAAGCTACTACATCCGTAAGTATAGGTCAAGTTCATCAAATTGTAGCAATTGCACTCTTCTGCCTCTTCTTTTTTCCTTTAGTGGAGTTCTGATCATCCAGTCATTGAAGCCAGGTCAAATGGGTACTATCTGTAAGTATGGGTGTTCTTGTGCATCTCCCTCACTTCATAACAGCTGGACGCTTCACTCTCTGCTCTAGTCCGCTGTGTCTATGTCTATGTCCCTGTCCGTGGGCTCAGGAGTACCCAGATCTTGCTATACTGCTGGCCACGCAGGTCTCAACTCAGGTTGACAGGAGTCTATGGAATGTGGTAGGACTTAGCCCACAACTTCATTGCTGTTTTTCCCCTAGCTCCTGGTATCGGTAGACCAATGTGGTCACCAGCAAGATTATATGCCTGTTCATGCATTCCCCTGAGTTTCAGTCTTGGAAGGGGTTTGCCCTGAGGGGACTTGATGGCTTGCCTTGATGGCTCTCCAGTGAACAGCTTGCTTGTTCTTGTAGTAGTCAATCAGACTGCCGTTATTGTTTTTGATTTTTCCTGTTGGTTTTTCTTTCAGGAAGTATCGTCTGTTCTTCTAGCCACTCCAGGCTGGTCTGCTTGTCTTTTCAAGTGGAAATTTCCCACCTCAGAAGATTCTGGATGGGGCTCAGGATTCCACCTATGGTCTTATGCAGAGGCTCTGCAGGAAGCCTCCTTCACTGTTGAGGGTGAAAGAAGCCCGGGTGCCATAGTTGGCTGCAAGGTCAGCAGTTCGACTCCAGCTGTTCCTTGGGAGAATGCTGAAACTGTCTGCTCCTGTAAAGATTTACAGCCTCGGAAACCTTAGGAAGCAGCTCTGCTCTGTCCTCTAGGGTTGCTATGAGTTGGCAGTGGGTTTAGTTTTGGCTTATTGAGAATGAGATTAGTCAACCTAGTTTTAAGAAATCAGCAAGATGCTGGTCAGATTAATACATCAGGGTTCTGAGATGCCAGTTCTGTAAAATTTTACTCCATTCTGAGCGCCTTTCTGTTGAAATCTCATTCTCAGGTCAATGAGTCATCTGTACCTGAGGGCATCTTACTCTGGCTCAGAGCTGAGACTCCAGGCTCCAGAATTTGGGGTATGTGGTTTGGACAGGGAAGGGCCTATTCTCACCCCTGAAAAGAAACTGATATCTGTCCTTGGATGCCAACACACTGGAGAGCTGGTCCTCGGTGCTGTGAGCAGAGACAGGCATACAGAATGGTGACATGTACAATACCTTACAGCTCTGCCAGTGTTGGCTCACAGAGCAGTCAGCTGTAAAGGGCCCCTGGGCAGCCTTCCAGCCCCAGGAATGCGAACACAGCGCAGCAAAGGGAGAAGTTGGGAAAAAAGGGTACGAGCTGGGTGTGGAGGAGGGTCTGGGACCCTAGTTAGGGGGACAGTGCCTCTTGGCATCTCTCGGGAACTAGGGCACTAAGAGCTGAGCAGAGACCACTCTCTTGGTATTGAGGGTGGAAACTGGGGAGCCACAGGCTGTAACAAAAAGATTGGCTATTTCAGCATTTTAAACACTAATTCAGTGACATTACATTGGTTATGTTCAACCATCACCACTACCCACGTTCACATTTTTCCATCTCTCTTAACAGAAGTTGTGTCCCCTAAGCCATGTTGCCAGTAGTTTCACACTGAGGGAAATTACATGAGACTCTGGATGTCCGTCCAGTTTCTCTCGTAAGAAGTGGAAGCTTAGTAATCCTGGGTCCTCATTCCCATGTGGCAGGAATGCCCAGATCATGTGGAGGTTGTCCCTTTTCATGAGGGCATGCACCCTCCAGTCTGCCTCACGTAGAGGCCTCCTCAGAGAGCAGCTGTACTTGCCGGAGACAGGAGCAGGGGAAGGCCAGTGGGAACTCGTTGCTCAGATGGAGTGCAGCTGTAGCTGGTGGGGAAGGACAAGGACAGGACCTCAACCTGTGCCAGGGTGACATGTGGCTTGCAGAGTCTTGGGTTGGCAGAAAAGCCACTCACTGAGGAAGCAGGAAGTTGGAGGCAAGCCCACAGCTTTGCCTGCTCGCAAAGGCTGCTGGACAAATTCCAACCATATGCCTGTCTGGAGTAAACACTACCTGCAAGGAGGTGACCCTCAGGAGGATGGGGGAAGGCAGCGGAGGCCACCAGCAGAAACTAGAGGGAAGCATAGGGCAGGGGCCAGAAGACAAAGGCAGGCTAAGCCTCAGGCCCCAACATCTTAAGTGGAAGCTGGCAAAATCCTGTGGACTTTCTTCCTTTCAATTACCACTTAACCTGATGAATACTGGGCTGGTCAACCATATTTGCTGATCTATAAATTTTCCGATTCCAATTTGTAAGGCACTTCACAAAAATGTCCTTAAACCCTCCAAGTGTGATGGGAACTATCTATCCCTTTCATTGTTCTGGAAAATGAATCTCAGAGACGCAGACTTGTACAAGCTCACACAGGAACAGACAGTAGTTGATCCATAGCCCTAGACCCCCATGCCCCCTTGGAGCCCTGGTAGAGCAGTGGGTTGTGTGTTGCGCTACTGACTGCAAGGACAGCAGTTCGAATCCACCAGCTGCTCCGTGGGAGAACAGTGAGACTTTGCTCCCGTAAAGATTTACAACCCCGGAAATCCACTAGGCAGGCGGCAGGAGCGGCAGCTCATTCCCTAAATTTCCAACAGGAATTAGAACTCCTTCACCTGGTGCTTAAAACTCTCCTTGGCTTACACCCTGAATGCCCATCCACAGACCCTAAACTCCAACCCTCCTAGACACTGTGGTCCCTAAAACACCCACATGGTTGATTTAGCTCTTTCCCCTTCAGCCTTGCATACCTTCAAGTGTCCAGTTACCAAAGTTCTGCGCCATTCTTTATATTCAAACATCAGCACCTACGAAACTGCCTGAGTCTCCCCTCAAAAGAAATTGCTACTTCAGTGTAACTCTGGTGTGAGATACCAGGGACAGGCCAACAAACATCCCAGACTACAGGTATTCCTGCCTCCCCCATGGATCCACCCAGCCACCCCCAGGGTTAGGGCAAGAGGCTCAGCACTGCTCTGGGGTCCCAGTACCCACAGCTGGGTGTGTTAGAGGATATTGCTACAGTAAGGGTGGGGAACGTTGGATCCACAGGCTGTACTGTTGTTGTTATGTGCCATGGAGTTGCTTCCGACTCATAGTGACCCTGTACAGGGTTTCCGAGGCTATAAATCTTTACCGGAACAGAAAGCCTCATCTTTCTCCCGCGGAGCAGCTGGTAGTTTCAAACTGCTGACCTTGCGTTTCACAGCCCAATTCGTAACCACTATGCTACCAGAGCTCCTTACAGGCCATATAAGCCTGGTGAAATCATTTGGTTGGGACCTGCCAAGTCAACCACAGGCAGGACTCGAAATTCACTAGGAACTTTTTCCATAGCAACATACATTTATATTAAGTGAAACATAATAACAAAATTTGAGGGCTAAGCAAGGAGGAATGTCCATCAGGAGATAGTAGGGACACATGTGAGTGAGCACATGTTGGGACAGCTATGTATGCTTCACGTTGGCTGCCTGTACTGCAGTGACTCAGAAGACAGTCAGTGCCAGGCAGGCTGGGAGTGTACCTGTTGGGAAAGTGTTAACGCACTGTGGCGAAACTATGGCAATCCGGTAATGATGAGACAAGATGTGATGATTCCTTGCCTCCAGTGTTGTCGACACAAACCATTAACTCCAGTACACTCTTTATCCCCACGTCCATGATCAATAATCCTCCCAAAAAATGAGTCTCAGTTGTAATCACTGCAATGAAACGAGTGTAAAACTGATGTTCTCCCACGTAAACTATCACTTTATTGTTATGTGCCGTGGAACTGGTTCCGACTCATAGGGACCCTGTACAGGGTTTCCAAGGCTGTAAATCTTTACGGGAGCAGAAAGCCTCATCTTTCTCCCGCAGAGCAGCTGGTAGTTTCAAACTGCCGACCTTGCGGTTCGCAGCCCGATTCACAACCATTACGCTACCAGAGCTCAAAAATATCACTTAGTTCACAATAAAAACTTAAAAAAAAAAATGAGTCTCAGATGAAGATTAAGGAATTGACTGTACACAGAAAAGATCTCGAGTTGATGATATGAATGTTGGGCATGTTCCAAATCCCAGATGCAGGATTAGAACAGTGATCAAAGCAAAACAATCATGTTGCTGGTGACACACACGCTGGGTAGTTACTAAAACTCAAATGAAACCAACTGAAGCTAAGGCTGTGGAAAGTGCAACTCCAAAGGGCTAACAGACTAACATGGTGCATTTCCCCACTCCGGAAAGACAAAAGCCTCTCAGGACACTTGAATATGCTGGTGATGTACAAAACTAATTGAGGCATTTAATAAAAGATTCAAGGATGTGAAAAGTAAACAAATGGAACTGAGCATCTTTATTACACTGTTCAATGTGGAACCAGCTGATGTGTCTGATAACTTACAACATGAAGTCATTCAGCTGCAAAGCAATGAAGAGCTGAATGCAGGTACAGTAAGCTCCCACTGCTGGAGTTCTGTAAACGTTACATAAGCAATGATAAATTCCCCACTTTGAGGAGCCATGCACTGAAACATGTGTCCGTGTTCGGAAAGAACTGCTGTGAGCAGTTCTTTTCAAAACTTAAAACTGCAGAGTCGACTGCACTACAGATGGACCGACACAAACCTAGAAAAGCAGTGGCGAGTAGCAACATCATCAATGCCAGCTAACATCCCACGCCTCAGTTCCAGCCATCACATTGGCAGGATAATTAAATGTCTGACTAAACAGGTTTTGTTGTTAAGTGCTTTAGAGTTGGTTCCGACTCAGTGACCCTGTACAGGGTTTCCAGGAGCGACTGGTGAGCTTGAACCGCCAATGATGCTGTTCAAGCCGACTTTGCAGTCCAGCACATTAATGCACAGTGCCATATCAGGACTCCTGACCAAATACAGCAGACTGACTTTTACGCTGATAATATGGTATGGCCCGTGAATGATGTTATAAATGATGCTATAAACAAGATGGCCCTTGGCAGAAAAAAAGTTCCCCACCCCTGTTAGAGCGTGATTCCTTTGTTGTCTGATGGAATGGCCACGTGGAAACAGAGTGGCATCTTTATCAGGCTCTGGTTAAGAGTCCAATGCTGAATGTGCCTTTGGAGCCAAAGAATGTGCCATTCTGCAGCCACGAGTGACAAAGTCAAAGCAGGCAAGCACTCCCCACTTGTGCTGCTCAGCTGTGACTAGTGCCCAGGGAGCAGCTCAAACGTGCAGGTCTTACTTCTTGAAGGGGCAATACAAACAAGACTGAGGGTCTTCTCCAAGGTTTCCAGGAGTCCACAGAGCTCAGCACAGTTTGGGGCCTGGGATGGGAGATGGGGGAGCATCAAAGACAGATGTTTAAGAACAGAGTCCATTCCCAAGTGGTAGCTTAGGACAACACTCAGACAAGGCAATCAGTAACCACATAACATATGGCTGTTTATTTCATACAGGGCTCTGTACAAAATATTTACACATATTCTTTACAGAATAAACCAACCACCTAAAGGTAAAAAGAAGTACTTTTTTCTTATTGGTTGGGGGAAAAACCTGGTGTCAGCAAAGCTCTGAGATACATGAACTTCCTTCAGAAGCAAATGCCACTTGCTTCCTGGTATCCAAAAAGCTGTGAACTTGGGAACCTGATGACATGGTCCAACTTCCTCTTCCTCTTAATTCCTACAGCACGAGTGCACGGGGGCGATGTCACTGCCCATTTGTGAAGGCAATCTGCTGTGGGGGAAGGGGAATATTTGCCATATCACTACCTCTAGATCCTAGAAGACTTCCTTTGTCCTCAGGAACCCACCACTTTGAGCTTGTTTGGATCTTTAAGGGCTTCATGTACGACCATGAAACCCTCTGGAACCACGTTGGGCTCAGCCTGATATGCTACCACCTCCATCCTGCATGGTGCACACACACAAGGTGGACAAGATGTTTGGGGCAGTAATAGAGCACTGGGGGGGAAGGTGGGTGGAGTGTTTTGGGCACGTTCACTTTTATGAAATGCCTGCTAAAAGAGAACGTGCCATGGGGTGATCAGGTCAATCAAAGTACAGGGCTGCTTCAGACTCTACATCCCAACTCTGGAAAGCAGCAAAAGGCACTTTTTTCAAGCCAGTCAGCCTGTAGTACACTGGGCTACACTGACGAGAGTAGCTGTCCCAGAAGGGAACACTGTTCGCTAGGTCTGCAGAGCCCTCGGGGGCGGGCCAGGGCCGGCTGGTCTCGGTTCCCTTCCAGTTGCCACCAAGGTTCCCATGACATTTCCAGCCAAGCAGGAGAGCCCAGCAGTTGAGGAGAGAAATCAAACACAGAAGATGATGCCCACCTAGTGAGAAGGAGCCTGTTCAGAAGTAGACAGGCAATTCAGAGAAAACAGAAAAGGAAAGGCAGTGAGGACGTGGAAGTCTGGAGCTGTTTACAAACAGCAACTCTGGTTACAGTGAAACATTAGGTTCATCCTCCTGTTATTTTAAAAGTGAAGATACTTTGTATGTTGAGTGTATATAATTCTAAAAAAATAATATTAAAAATGTCTTTTATAAGCAGTGCCATGTGGCTTAGGGAATAGGAGAGAGAGAAAAAGGATGGAGGGCAGGAAAAACCAGTCTAAGTCTGGGTCCTAAAAACAGCCACTCATTCCCACTTGACTGGAAAAGTTCAAGGCAGGACAGGCTGGTTCACTTCTGCCTCTGTGACCTCTGACCAGCTAATGGAGCCACTCTGAAGTGGGCAACGGTGTTCTCAGACTAGATTCCACATTCCTTTGACCTCTCGCTTTCATTCCAGGGTCCGAGTTCTAGAACAGCTGCTCCTTCCTTCTTTGTCCGTGTGAAGCTGAGAACACAAAGAGCTGCAAGGAGGACAGTCAGTGGGCCAGGCTGTTTACTACGGGGCAGCCAGGGGACTGCAGCCAGGGCAGCCTAGACCAGGTCAGCTCCAAAGGCAGGTGGGAGCTAAAGACCCATCTCCTCCAACACAGGGGAGACAGCCAGAGCCCACAGAGAAAGAAGCCCATGGTGAGGGGGTGAGAGCTCTATGTCCAGGCCCCAGGCAGGCTCTGCTACTGGTCTCTGAAGCAAAGGCAGAAAACCATGGAGACCGGCAGGGAAGGAAACCCTTGACAGAACCCTTTTAATAAAGGAACTTCCACCCGCTCCCAATCCTCCATGGAAGGGTGAGACCTTGATGTAACACAGTAGGAAGTGTCCTCTCTGGCTTTTAGGGGAACAGCTGAAGCTGGAACTTAGGGGCCCACTCCAGGGCACTTTTCACCACAGCCAGAGCTGCTGCTCCAAGCGCCACGGTCAGCCCCATCACTGCCAGTTTCACGAAGCGATTGGTCCTTGGTTTGGTCAGGACATCTTTTGTTGGGTCTTCGGGCCGAAGAAGTCCCCGAAACCTCTGCCGCAGCACCATATCAGGTCTCTGCTGGGCAGACGCCAGCTCAAAGTCTTTGAAGGTAGAGGCTGCCGTTCTACAAGGGCAGGAGGCAGGGAGAAGGGTACGGCATGAGGGTGAGGAGGAGAGAAATTCTAAACAGGGCAGGACCATCCATTACTCAGCGAGCTCTTCCTGGTTAAGACCCATGAAATCAAAACTGGGATTCTGTTGGCATAAGCTAATAAGCTCTCTGGAAATATCCACTCCCAGACACAAATGCTCCCAGCTCAACTGTGCTTTGGCCCCACTCACCTCTCGGCCTGCTGTTGGGCAGCTGCCTCCCGAGCAAGTTCAGATGGGGGAAACTGAACAAAGAGGTCTCCTGCTCTACTGATGAGCATCTCATAGGGCAGGTCCTGAGGGATCTGGGACAACAGGTGGTGGACCGAAGCCATGTCGCAGTCGCAGTCCAGGACTTCCTGCTCACGATGTAACACAATCTGTGGAGAGCACGGCCGGGCGTCAGAGGCGCACACACTGGGCCTTGATGACATGCACTCTATTCTACTTAACGTGGCCACAGATAGGACTCACTCCCACAAACTCTAGCATCCATTTAGGAAATCATAACGTGCATACTCTGAGTGTGCCCAGAACGCACAAGGCTGATCATATGAAACTGTTAAGTCCTTCTGGGCACACTTGTCTGCACCACATCCCGCAAAATCTTTTAAGAAATGAAGTAGATTCTTTCAGGAAAACGAGGGACTGCTGAGAGTCCCAGGGCTCCAGTCAGAAATGGGTCAAACCAGTAGTAGGAATGGTCCCTGCTCCCCTTTAACAATTTCCTTTCGGACTATTAGTCTGTACATCCACACGTGCTGAAGGGAGCAGTGAAGAGTTCCTCTGGCCCCACCCCACACACCCTGATTCAGGCCCTTTTAATAAGTGGCGACCCCACCTTCTAACTATGAAACAAAAACAAAGACCCACTGCCATCAAATCTACTCTGACTCCTAAAAACCCCATAGGGCATAATAATCTGTATGGGAGCAGACAGCGGGTTAGTAGCCCAATGCTTAACCCACTGTGCCGCCAGCATTTCCCTTCTACTATGTTGTTATTGTTGTGTGCTGTTGAGTTGGTTCTGACTCATAGCAACCCTATACAGGGTTTCCAAGATTGGCTGGTGGGTTTAAATTGCCAACCTGTGGTTCGCAGTCCACTGTAGATCCTATAGTGCCACACCAGAACTCCCTTCTACTATAGGCCATCTCAATTTTCTATCTTAATACCAGATCTCTTCTTTCCCTAACCCTGGAGTTTACTGTTTTGTTGTTGTTAAATGCTGTTGAGTCAATTCTGACTCATAGTGACCCTGAATAGGGTTTCCGAGGAGCAGTTGGGTTGAACAGCTGGCACCATGCAATTAGCAGCCACGTGCTACCATTTCCCTAATTGGCTTGACAGTGGAACACAGTCCAGGTGATGTTAACTGGGGAACTGATGACTCAGACTGCACATCGGTACTTGAAGGTTCAGCAGAGTCAAGCAGTGAAGAAATGTGCTCAACTATGTTTCATCAGAATTTTCCAAATTTATCAGTGAGCTAGAACATGTGTTTTCAGGATGTCCCATTAACACTGCAGAATGGAAGGAGCTGGGGACACTAGGCCGGGACGCAGCACAGACCCTCAGATCTCTCCTAGGCATCTCTCTCCAGGGAACCGGACCTCAGGGGGTGAGTGATGGGGAACCGAGAGGATGGTCCACGGCGCATACCTACCACAGCTGCAAAGTAAATGGGCATCAGTGGGTGGCAGGCCAGGAAGAAGTCGTATAACCGCACGACGTGCCTCAAGTCGGACAGGACATGCCCAAACCAGGTGATGAGCCAGCTAAGGGCAAAGATGGTCCCCACCTCAGCGCTAGGATCAAAGGAAATCCAGATGTTAGGTCCCCTGCTGGGACCTTCCTTGTCCACATGACTGGTGAGAAGGAAGCATGTGGGAAATATGTTTTCTAAAAAAAAAAATGTGGTCACCTAGGAATTCAGTGTCTTCTCCACACACACACAAAAAACCTCTAAAATGTGCCCACCACGAGACTGAACCACAACAAGGTCATGGCACCTCACCAGATGCGTGCCTCATGACATTTGCAGCTGAACAAATGTCAACTACAGCGACTTCAAAGGTTTCAAAGACCTCTGCCATGATTTTCCTTCTGGGCAAATCATACCCTTTTTAAGGGCAAAAGTGCACATATTCTCAGGCTTAAAAACACAGCTAAATTAATTTTCCAATAAACCTGAGAACACGGAAACATCTTAAGACAGCCATATATTTAAAACAGAAAAAAAAGGTGAAGCATTGAATGAGGACACATTTCCAACTAAACAGAGGAGGAAAACCAATCATATGAGACCTACAAAGAAATACTCTCTTCTCCTGGGGACCTGGGGAATGAACAGTCCACAGACGGCCTTGTCATTCTTGCTTCTGGATCCCCTAACTCCGCACTTCTCTGAAGCCATTAACTGTCAAGTCTACTTTGACAAATTTATCTTATCTACCTCTCACTGGTGGTGGTGATGTGCCATGGAGTCAGTTCCGACTCAGCAACCCCTGTACAGGGTCTCCGAGGCTGTAAATCTTTACCAGAGCAGAAAGCCTCATCTTTCTCCCGTGGAACAGCTGGTAGTTTTGAACTGCTGACCATGCGGTTTGCAACCCAATTTGTAACCACTATGCCAGCAGAGCTCCTTACTAGATGTAAATTCAAGGACACGCATTGTGGCGCCTCCTGCATCCTCAAAAAGCATAGCACCCAAAAAATGCTCAAAGACTATGTACAGAGCTAAACTATCCAGAAAGCTGGCAACTGAAAGGGACAACTCTGAAGCACACTTATCAACATGAAGTAGAGCTGAAACTGAACTAGACTTGCAGAGGAAGGAATAAGGACTAAGACAGAGCATCCAGTGTGTGTGCAGGTAACTGTAGACACGTATATACCTCTGCATGAAGTCATGGAGTTCTGGATTCACCTGGTCAATGATGGGCATCAGATAGTTTAATATATGCTTGGTGTTGTCCATTGTTGGATCCATGAAATCCCTAGAGATGAAAGATAAATCAGACTAGGAATGAAGGACGGAGTGGGGTTTACACCATTAAAGCTGACTAGAAAACGGACTGAGGAGTTATCCACAGAGAGGCTTGAAGGACGACACCCATCAAGTTGTGCTCCTCTGCTTTAGTACCTGAGGTGGTGGGTAGACAATTTTTCTACCAGGGATGCTGCCAGTCTCTCGCCTACCACCAGCAGAAATGTGACCACGATGTCATGGTAGCCCTGATAGTAGTGCAGTTGAGGGTTCCGCTCCAAGACAAGGAGGATGATGTCGACCAACTCTTCCTGCAGCCCTTCTCTCTGCTCATCTGGCATATCTGGGAGGGAGAGGAGAGCAGCGCGTGAACACACAGCAAGCTGTTGAGTACCTGCCTGACACACAGGGAAGAACTACAGACGGGCAATTTTACAGTGAGGGGACTTGTAGCCACTGTCTTAACCAAGTGATCAACGTGGACGCTGCCAGAAATGGGCCTATGTGGCAGCACGCAGCTCTTGATGTGATGCCCTGGAAAGAACTCCGCCTCCCTTCATAGAATTCCTATCAAAAATGCATATACTTGAATTTAAGAGTAAGCACACAGCAGATAAACCTCAACTAAGGGAAAATGTAATACTATCACTGGCCTGTATTGATCAGCAGTAAGGCCTTTGATGACACAAATGGTTTGCACTAGTCTACTAACCTAAGGAGCTCTGATACCATAGTGGTTACGAATCGGGCTGTGAACCTTAAGGTCAGCGGTTCGAAACTACCAGCCGCTCCACGGGAGAAAGATGAGGCTTTCTACTCCCGTAAAGATTTACACCCTCGGAAACCCTGTACAGGGTCACTATGGGTCGGAACCGACTCGATGGCACTTAACAACAACAACAACAACTAACCTAAGGGTTGAGGGTTAAAACCCACTTTAGCACCACAGATAAAACGGTCTGGCAATCTGCGTGGCTAAAGATCACAGTCAAGAAAACCCTATGAAGTTGAGTAGTTCAACTCTGGAACACACAGAGTGAGGGCCCTATGAATCGGGATCAACTTGATAGCAATGGTTTGTGTTTTGTCCCTGAGAGGAGTCCCTGAGAGGTGCTAACAGCACACCCGGTTGCTAACCAAAGGCACCTTGGTGAAAGTTCTGGCAATGTACTTCTGAAAAACCAGCTCCTGTTAAACCTTATGGACACAGTTCTAGTCTCATGCACACGGGGTCACGATGAGTTCAAGTCTACTAACAGCAACTGGCTTTTATTCTTCGAAATGTCAGGTCATAGACTAGAAAGCATTATTACAGCAAAATGGGAAATGCACACATTTGTGTTTGCTTTTCCTTTAAGAGACATTATTGGGATAGGTGGTAAAATCTGAGTAAGATTTAGAGATTAGATGATATTATCATATCAATGTTATTACTGATGTCGATAACTGCACTGTGGTTATGCAAAAGTCTGGTCTGCAGGAAATACATCCTGAGGTATTTAGGGATAAAAGGATAACATGTCTGTAATTTAACTTTGTTTTCTTTTCTGTTTTATCTCAGGCCAATTTTTTTTCCCCCAGGTAACAATTTCTAGCAGGTAACAAATTATTCACTGATAATTGTTCACAATGTATGAACATTCTTAATATTTCCATTCTCATTGATTAATTTCCATTAATCTAGTTTCCTTGTTCCCTTACATTCCCATCTTTGGTTTAAAGTCATTGTTAGCCATTTGACCTCTCATACAAAGGAACTTCAAAAGTTTATGGAAAATTGGAATTAAGAGATAGCAGAAATTTCCCATGAACTTTTGAAGCTCCCTGGTAGATGGTTTGTTTTTTTTTGGAAGATGGTTTTTTAAGGGAGCACAGTAATTCATGGTCATAGTCTTTATTTTATGAGCCCATCTGTTATTTTGCTACAAGGAGACCTCAGAGCTAGGTTCAGTTCAAGGTTTAGACTCTCGGGCTATATATAGTCTCTGGGAATCCTCCAGTCTCAGCTGGTCTGTTTCACTTTTACCTCCCACTGTGTCAGGGTCCATCTACTGTTAAGGACCTAATCAGAATGGTCAGTGACGGCAGCTGAGTACCACGTAGTTCTTCTGGTCTCAAGGTAGATGAGGCCATGGGTTACATGGTGATTAGTTCTGCCTACTAGTTTCTTCTTTGAGTCTTTGGTTTTCTTTTCTCTTTTGTTATGGATGAGTAGAGACCAATAGTTATATTTAGACAGCCACTTGCCTACTTTGAAGACTCCAGGGACTAGTCACCAATAGACCGTAGAGCATACTTTATGAACTATATGATCCCACAAGACTATGGTCCTAAACCTCCAAACCCAGGAAACCAATCTGGTATGTCTGAGATGTATCTGTAACTTTGTGCTTATTATGTACATGTATATTTAGGCATAGTCACACATATGCATTGTTGTTGTTGTGATGTGCCCTGAAGTAGGTTCCGACCCATAGTGACCCTGTATAGCGTTTCCAAGGAACAGCTGGTGAACTTGAACTGCTGAACTTGTGGTTCAGACAGACTTTGCAGTCCAGTGCATTAGCCCGACAGCACTGTACACCTATATACATACGTACAGCCTTCTGTATAGGTTGCACTTCAATGTAAAGACTTCATTTTGCTTGGATGCACTATCAACACTCAAGGAAGCAGCAGTCAAGAAGTCAAATGATGCATTACGCAAATCCCTGTACATAACCTCTTTAAGGTGGTCAAGAGCAAGGATGTCAATTTGAGGACTAAGGCGCAATTGACCCAAGCCATAGTATTTTCAATAACCTCACATGCATGCAAAGGCTGGACAAGTGAATAAGGAAGACAACAGGAGAATAGATGCATTTGAGTTTTGGTGTTGGAGAAGAATATTAAAAGTATTATGGATTGCTAGAAAAACAAATCTGTGTTGGAAGAAGTACAGGCCGAATATGCTCCTTAGAAGCCAGGTGGCAGACTTTTCATACCTGAAACTTCCGACATGTGGTCAGGAAGGAACAGTCCTTGGAGAAGGACGCCATGCTAAAGTGGAGGGTCAGCAAAAACGAGGAAGACCCCCCTCCCCCCCAGTGAGACAGACTGGCACAGTGGCAGCAGTAACGCAGCTCAGGCTTAACAATGATTGTGAGGATGGCACAGGACTGGGCAGTGTCTCATTCTGTTGTGCATAAGGTTGCTATGACTCAAGGGCACCTACTAACAACAACAGCAACAACATATACGCACAAATATATGCATACATAGTTATAGGCACACATATGTTGTTGTTGTTACGTGCGAGTTGGTACCGATATATGAGGAGGCTTCAAAAGTTGGTGGGAAATACCTCTACAAGAAAAAGACAAATAACCCAGTTAAAAAGTGGGCACAGGATATGAACAGACACTTCACCAAGGAAGAGATCTGGGCAGCCAACAAACATATGAAGAAATGCTCACGATCACTAGCCATTAGAGA
>NW_006408557.1:20987119-20989610 GCF_000296735.1 Chrysochloris asiatica
ATGCACAAGAGAAAGAAACTCTGCCTGGTCCTGCACCATCCTCACCATTACTGTTAAGCTTGAGCCCATTGTTGCTAACACTGTTCCAATCCATCTCCTTGGTGTCTTCTTTTTCGCAACCCTCTAATTTTCCCTCTTGACACCATGTCTGAAGAATGAGAGATGAAATTTCACCATTCTGGTTTCTAAGGAGCATTCTGGCGGTACTTCAGCTGCTCCTCGGAAACCCAATTCAGGGTAGCTATGAGTTGAAATTGACTAGATGGCACTAACAACAATATCTATCTAGTCCAAGGGAGCATGGTGGCTTCATACTATAAGGACTGGACTGTGAACCACAAGGTCTGAGGTTTAAGCCGACCAGCCACTCCTTGGGAGAAAGATGAGGCTTTCCATTCCCAAGAAGATTCAAGGCCTCGGAAACCCGATAAGGAGCTCTGGTAACGTAGTGGTTACGAGTTGGGCTGCTCACCTCCAGGTCAGCAGTTAGAAACTACCAGCTGTTCCGCAGGAGAGAGATGAGGCTTTCTGCTCCAGTAAAGATTTAGAGCCTCGGAAACCCAATGCAGGGTAGCTATGAATCAGAACTGACTCCACAGCACATAACCGCCACCACCACCACCACCACCACGAGCTGGAACCAAATCGAAGGCACTTAACAACTACTAGTCCAAGGAGCTCTGGTCGCATAGTGGATAACACATTGAGCTGTTAACCACAAGGTCAGCAGTTCAACTCCACCAGGTGCTCCATGGGAGAAAAATGAGGCTTTCTGCTCCCATAATGATTTACAGCCTCAGAAACCCTATGAGTTGGAACCGATTTGACAGCACTTAATAACAACTATCTAGTCCTGATGTGGTGCTATAGGATTAGCACTGGACTTCTAACCACAATGTCAGTGGTTTAAACCCACCAGTCACTATTTGGAAACTTGATACAGGGTCGCTGTAAGTCAGAACCAAGTCGATGGCACTTAGCAACAACAACAGTTATCTAGAGGAGTCCTGTTTGGTCAGCAGTTCAAACCCACCCACCAGCAGCTCTCAGAATCCCGATATAGGAACCGACTCAATGGCATACAAACAACTATCTTTCTAGAAAGCATACATTTGTCTCTCATAAAACTGAGAACACACAATTTTTTTGTGTGTGACTGACTTATTTCACTCAAAATATTGTCCTCCAGCTTTCTAATATTCCAAGATGTTTTGGGAACTCATTTTTCTTTATCCCTGAGGAGTATTCCATTGTATATATGTATCACATTATCTATCCATTCATCTGCTGATGGATAGATTGTTGTCCATGCCACTTATTACACTTAAATGGGTCAAAAAAAACATGTATGTGCATGTGTGCATATGGAGAAGGAGACAGAGAAAACAGTAACACAGCGAATATAAAACATAAGGCAATCTGGGTAAAAGGTAACTGGGTATTACTGTCTTATTTTTGCAACTTTTCTGTAGGTCTGAGATTATTTAAGATCATAAATTCTAAAGCTGCAAGTTCTCCACTAGCCCAAAGCAAATCTCATAGAAACTATTGATCTTCCTGATGCACAGATGCAGCAAGCAGCGTGGGAGACTGTCTCGGGACTCTCTCAGAGGATGGGGCCAGTTCTGCCAGTGGTCAGCACGGCCTCTCAGTTGACCTGGCTTTCAGCATAAAATGCCACCCCTTACCCCTGTTTACTGATTTAGGAGGATGGGACACAGCACAGCTCTCCTGTACCGCCTGCTTTGCCAGTTAAAATAGAGATTCTGAAAGAAAGCAAATGATT
Source organism: Chrysochloris asiatica (assembly GCF_000296735.1). Lineage (NCBI taxonomy): Eukaryota > Metazoa > Chordata > Mammalia > Afrosoricida > Chrysochloridae > Chrysochloris > Chrysochloris asiatica. The sequence goes on from NW_006408557.1 coordinate 20,988,906, forward strand.
TCAGGTGAGAACAAAGCTCACCTCTTGCCCACGTTTACCTACAACTCTTCTCAGAAAGACAAACTTTGAGAACTTGAGAAAGAAATGGAAGAAAGCAAGTACTATGGGTAGGGACTCGAGGTATGGTGTTACAGGATCAGCACTGGACTGTGAACAAGGTCAGTAGTTCAAACCGCTACTTGAAAACTGCTACTCGGAAACCCTTTACAGGGTCGCCATGAGTTAGAACTGACTCCACAGTATTTAACATGGGAAGGTAAATAAAGCAGAGAAAAAAATTAAAACTTTATTTGAATTTTCAGCTAAACCCAGGAGAACATAAATGGAAAATGGGTATGAAACCTCCATGAAAAATCCCACCTACATAAAGAATACACTGTTAGTATATAAAGGAAAACACAATTGCTGTCTAGTTGAATTGGACTCATGAAGACCCAGAAGTAGACATACTCATGTGTATCTCCAGAAGTAGAACTGTGTTCCACAAGGTTCTCAATGGCTGATTTTTTTAAAAAGCTTTTATTGTCAATTGAGTGATAGTTTACATGGAAGAACATCAATTTTGCACTCATTCTATTGTATTTCATTTCATTGCAATGATTACAATCTCCTCCGTGCATCATCATTCAACAGTATTTGCTTTTATTCCATTTTTGGTTTTTTTTTTTTTTTTGACGTACACAAAAACACTCAGGAATATATAAT
>NW_006408557.1:20990232-20992125 GCF_000296735.1 Chrysochloris asiatica
TGGCACATTAATCCACAGCACCACACCAGGATTCCTTGTGCCTTTATAATGCCCCCTATTTAAGGTAGCCAATGGCTAAATTGCCCGTCCTTATCAACCCTGTGCACAGAAGAGATATGTTTGATTCTTGATGTGAAGACTCCTTCCCTCTCAGTTTCAATGGCTGATTTTTAAGGAAGCAGATCACCAGGCTTTTCTTCCAATGTGCTGCTGGGAAGACTCAAACCTCCAATCTTTTGGGCTAGCAGCTGAGCATAGTAACTGTTTATATCACCCTGTCTGTCTGGTGTGACCTCACCCTAAACCAGTAAAATAGGAGCCAGACCATAGGAATATGCTTTTGTTAACACCAGTTTGGCAAGCTGTTAGCTACTGGGGAATCACTTGAGCATCTCTAGGGAATAAGGATGCAGTTGGAAAGAAGGTCCTTTAACAGAGGAAATGTGAGTCCAATGTCAGGAGAATGAGACAAAGAGGTTAGAGGTTCTCCCTCCCTTTAGCAACTCTCTTCCCTTCCCAGTCATACAGGTGGTTAAACCAGACAAAGAGAAGTGGGACACAGACATGAGGTTGGCTGCCCAGTTTCCTTCACTGGGAAATAGAAACAATGGTCACTCTTCTTTCTGCCAACGCAGAGGCATTTTAAGAACAGACTCTATAAACATGCAAAGTCTGGCCTTCTTTAAAGTCCAAGGGTCTAATATGTGTATATGCAAGATACACTATTTACAAATCTCTTCAGCTGGCGACATCAATAGTTCTTGTTAGTACCCACTAAGTTGATCAGCTCTTTAAAGCTAGCCTGATGACTTCAGTGTAGAAGTCTTCACAAACTACCTTCTGTGGTTCTGAAGAAAAGCCAAAGCAAACAAAGCACTCTTTTCTTATTCTCCACCTCCACTCAACAACAACAGGCCAAGAGAAATTATTTTTGAATCAGGCTTTCACAGTGAAGCTCTGAAAGCTACTGAGTCAGTCAAAGAAAGACTTAGTACAACGAGACTGTACTAAGGTCTGAGGAGACTGTCCTGCGCGCTAGGTCACACTGGAAACTCCTACGGTTGGCAAGAACCAAAAACAGAAGTGAGTAGAGGAGAGACAGTAACCCCCATTTGGAATGTGGCAAGACTGAAGGGGTGCTCACCAGGAGGGAAGCGTCGTAAAGACCTCCTGACGTCCAGCAGCACTTGTTGGTAGTCCTTGCTTGTCTGCCGTAGATTCTTTCCTATTGGAGGAAAAGGAATTTGTTAAGTGGGAATGCCTCAGCAAGCATTCTGGAACGACACACATCAGCTTTTCCTGAAGGTGGACCTGACTGACTGCTGTGGCAGGCCCGTCCGATGACTGTCAGGAGAAGAGACACAGGCTGCTGGAGAGGGAATGCAGAGACAGCAGCAAGGAGACAGCAGAGCCCAGCAGCCCAATGCAGGCTGCCACTGCGCAACAATGGGTAAGTGAATTTCAAGGTCTGTCCACATCTGTAAAATGGGGACATTCCCTTCCGTGTGTACCTCTCACAATTACTATGTTGTTGTTAAGTGCCGTGGAGTCGGTTCCGACTTATAGCGACCCTACATGGTTTCTGCGGCTGTAAATCTTTACGGGAGCAGACCGCCTCATCTTTCTCCCGCAAAACCACTGGTAGTTTCGAATTGCTGACCTTGTGGCTCACAGATTGATTCGTAACCACTACGTTACCAGAGCTCCTTACTATTAAGGATGATCAAATACAATCATGGATGGAAACCACAGACCCCTGAGGAAACTGACATCTGAAGAGTCTAGCAAGCACTGAGTTGTATTATGACTATCATGATAAAGTCATACAAAAAGCTAACCTTTTCTCTCTCTTGACCCTATAATTCTAAAACTTGTTGTCATTATTAGGTGTCA
>NW_006408557.1:20993398-20994485 GCF_000296735.1 Chrysochloris asiatica
TAACTTCAAGGCACCTTTTTTTCCTTCAGTATTATTGATTATTGATTATATGCTACTTCTTGAAATGGCTGAACATCAACCATCTCTTTTCTGTACAGTGACTCTTATATATACCTTCAATCTACTTTTTTGGGGGGAAGTGTTTATTTTTCTGTTTATTCATATTTATTTACTTAAAGGTTTTATTGTGAATTGAGTGACAGTTTACACGGGAGAAGACTGGTTTTACATTCGTCGTTTCATTGCAGTCATTACAATCTCCTCTGTGCATCATCATTCTACAGTATTTGCTTCTATTCCTTCTTTTTTTTGGGGGGTGTGTGTGTGTACACAAAAAGACTCAGGAATATATAATCATTTAAACAACCAAAGGGCACATTCTGCAAATCTGCCTCCTGGCCACCAGCACACAGCCTTTCTCTTTTCATGATTCTAGAGTCCTCATCTGCCTCCATTTCTGGTGTTGCTACTTCTCTGGATAGGTCTCATGTTCCGCTAGTGCTCTTTTCCCTTGATGGTCCTAGGGTCCTCTGTTCCTGGACTGTAAGATTAACTAATCCCTCCTTTTTGTTTCAAAACTTCCACATTTACAGTTGTGGCACAGTTGTAATTAGTCATGATAACAATTATTCACTATTCAATCATAAGAATATTATCCCCATCTCCTTTCACTCAACCTGTCAAGACAAGATGAAAACTATTCAGTGGGGATTCTACCTTCCCCCTGCCCCCCACCCACCACGCACATTCTGAAACTAAACTCCCTCTTGAAAATTTGCAAGTCAGTCACTTTGTGCCTTTATTGTCCTTCCATTTTAGGGTAGCCAATGTCTAAGTTGCCCATTCCTATCAACCCTGTAGAGGGGATAGGATTGATACTTGATATGAGGACTCCTTCCCTTTTAGTTGGCATTTTGAGCTACTACATCCAAAAGTGTAAGTTCATAACATTGTAGCAATTTACACTTGTTTACTTTATCAAGATTTTAAAAATCTTCTTCTAGTTGAGTTCTGATTATCAAGCCATGGAAGCTAGGTCAAATGAGTAATATCTACAAGTTTGGGCATTCTTGTGCATCTCCCCTTA
>NW_006408557.1:20995680-20997170 GCF_000296735.1 Chrysochloris asiatica
GATATTGATGTTTATGTGGTCCATTTTATTTTTGACAACTTCCAATTTTCATAGATTCATATTTTGTACATTCCATGTTCTGATCATTAATGGATGTTTACAGCTGTTCCTTTTCATTTTGAGTTGTGCCTCATCAGTAAATGAAGGTCCCAAAGGCTTTACTCCATATATGTCATCATGGTCAACTCTACTTTGAGGAGGCAGCTCTCCTCAGTCATATTTTGAGTGCCTTCCAACCTTAGGGGCTCATCTCCCAGCACAATATTCTGGTGTTCTTCATCACACTTCAATAATTTAGTTCTGACAGTGTTCCACTGCTAGTCACACAGTTTTCAGTGACTAAATATTCGAAGAGTAATCTGTCTGTCCTTCTTAGTCAGTCTTCATCTGGAAGCTCAGCTGAAACCTGTCCACCATGGGTGATCCTGTTGGTATTTATAATACCTGTGATTCCAGAATCACAGCAACATGCAAACCACCACAGTACAACAAACTGACAGACGAGTGGTGGATTCTGAAACTAAAGCACTACAAATAGGAGACTGTGGTGGTGGTGGTGGTTATGTGCCATGCAGTCGGTTCCAACTCACAGTGACCCGGCATAGGGTTTCTGAGGCTGTAAATCTTTACAGGAGCAAAAAGCCTCATCTTTCTACCATGGAACAGCTGGTAGTTTCAAACTGCTGACCTTGAGGTTAGCAGCCCAACTTGTAACCACTATGCTACCAGAGCTCCTTCAAAAAGGAGATAGTACTTATTTTTGGTTGACAGGCCCAGTACTGTGGATATAAGTGCAAAAGTAAGAAGGGAGTCTCTAGCTGTTATATAAGTAGCATGAATTTCCCTCACGACCCAAATTAAACCAGGCGCTCCTGTGAAATACTTCCCTCCACAGACTTCATGTTATAAAAAGACACGAGAAATTTGGAATCTGAGAGCACATCATCGCAGGCTTTGGACTATGAATACGGCAATGCCTTTTCCTTCCAATTAAAAGTTAATTGCTCCGAGGGGGACAATTCCCTAAATAATCACAAGTGGCAACATAACACCTCCTCAGTTATGCCATGACACTGTAAGCCTTCTAGCAACAGAGGCCCTATTTTAGTTAACTCCAGAACCTGGCACACAATGGGAGTTCAACTAGTATTTGCCAAATGAAAGGATCTCCAGCACCTGGCATTTTGCCAGACCTAGCAGGCATGCAATACATGTCAGCTGAGTGAAGGAACACAATTGTGGGCTTCATTGTTCTGCAGTATGTCTTCTGGATTGTGCACTGGATTCCAAGAAACTCCTTTTACTATAGAGGCCTTGAACATAAAGTTTTCCACAGAATTACAGAATTTTAGAATTGATAAGGATTTCAACATTTCATGGTTTGTTTTCTTCCCAAGAACCTTAAAGGTATTTTCTCTCCCCATGTTGCTGCCATTGTTAAGCGCCGTCAAGTTGGTTCCGACTCATAAACGACCCTTTATAGGGTTTCC
>NW_006408557.1:20999010-21000772 GCF_000296735.1 Chrysochloris asiatica
CTTTCCCCCTCTTCCACTCACCAGCAAACCAGTCCACTCATTTTTTAATAAAACTTTACTTACCAGTTTGGCCTTCTTTTCTGAGTGAGCCTAAGCATGTACTAAAATGCTTTGTTGTTGTTAAGTGCCATCGAGTTGGCTCTGACCCACAGAGATCTTCCATAGGGTTTCCAAGGGGCGGTTGGTAAACTTGAACCGTCGACCTTGAGGTTCAAACCAGCTTTACATTTACCCACATACTCTGAGTTTGAAATGAGCATGAAAATCAGAGATCCTGGAGTGATCGTCTCCTTGACTCCCTGAAAAGATCCCCTTACAGTGCCCTACCTTTACCTGATAGAGGAGGGGGGTCACTGGTGTTGATGTTGAGGAGCTTGGGCCACACTTTTCGCCGGATCTCATTGGTTAGGAGCCCTCCTTCACTGATAGCCATCCGCCTAAGAGCAGCCACATCGGTAGGGTCTCTGTTCAGAGCCTGGTGTATCTCTGCTGCTTTCTTCTTCCTCTTGGCGTTAAACCCTGCAAAACAAAGGGGAGAAAGGCATGAGGCAGATACTTCATATGTGCACATTTTCTGCTTAGGGCTTAAACTCTACACCTTTTGAAGTATAGAAGTGTCTCCTTATAGGCAGACAGCACTGAAATTCCTGTGTGCACAGTTCTACAGCCAGATGCACTACTGATTTCAGGACCAGTTTACTGACCCTCACACCAAAATCAGAGTGCAAGACCAAGCTCATTGTAAAATAGATTTTAAACAACCTATTTTTAAAAGATAGTCTCTTTCTGTAAGTCTTAAAGCCAAAGTTCAAAGGTAGAGACTCTATATTTCAATTCTTCCTGGTGTTGTCTGCACCATTGAGAAAATATGCCATTCACACAAGAGTTAAGATAACACAAACAAATGTCACAAGGCAGTGCATGGTAACTGCCAAAAAGGATATGAACATATAGTAAATGCCAAGAGCTCAAAGAGCTTGCTGTGCAATGTGGGAGGGCAACCTGAGAAGAGGGTACCTAAATAAGGAAAAGGCGAGACAGACTCCACAGACCGGTAAAGAGCAGAAGAAAGGCTTGTAGACAGTGACACCAATTTTATGCAAACTATTCCAGAACATCCACCATTCATCCGTCAGTTTGTCGTACCCTGGTGGCTTGTGTGTTGCTATAGTTGTGGAAGCTATGCCACGAGTATTTTCAATACCAGAAAGGTGACCCACGGTAGACAGGTTTCAGTTGAGCTTCCAGATAAAGACAAACTAGGAAGGAGAGACGGACTACTTCCAAATGTTTAGTCACTGAAAAACTTTTGAATAGCAGTAGAACACTACCAGCACCAGATTATTGAACATGATGAAACATGATGAAGAACACCAGGATATTGTCAGATAAAGAGATAAACCCCTCAGGTTAGAAGGCACACAAAATATGACTGAAGAAGAGCTGCCTCCTCAAAGTAGAGTTGATCATGATGACATGTATGGAGTTAAGCCTCCGAGACCTTCATTCACTGATCGGGCACAATTCAAAATGAAGAGAAACAACCATACACATTCATTAATAATCGGAACAAGAATGTACTAAGTATAAATCTAGGATAGCTGGAAATTGTCTAAATGAAACGGAATTAGGCATTAGTGAACTGAAATGGACTGGTATTGGCCATTTTGATTCTGACCATCACATGGTTTACTATACCAGAAATGACAGATTGAAGAGAAATGGTGTCACATTCATCATAAAGAACATATCAAGATGTGTC
>NW_006408557.1:21003075-21003833 GCF_000296735.1 Chrysochloris asiatica
CATGCGAACGTTGGACAGTGCATAATGAAGACCACAGAAGAACTGATGCATTTGAGTTATGGTGTTGGAGAAGAATACTGAAACTACCATGGACTGACAAAAGAACAAACAGATAGGTGTTGGAAGAAGTACAGCTAGAGTACTCCTCGGCAGCCAGGATGGCCAGACTTCGTCTCTCATACTTCAGGCATATTATCATGAGGTACCAGTCCCTGGAGAAGGATATCATATTTGGCAAGTGTACGATACAAGAAAAAGAGGAAGACCCCTAATGAGATGAATTGGCACAGTGGTGGCAATGATGGGCTCAGGTGTAGCAATGATTGTGAGTTGGCCCAGGATCATGCGGTGTTTCGTTCTGCTGTGCACAGGGTCCCTATGAGTCGGTACCAACTTGATGGCACCTAATAATAACAACATCCCAGAACATAGAAAAAGATGGAAAATTCCTGGATACATATAATGAAGCGAGCATAACCTACATACCAAACCAGGCAAGCACATTACTAAAAAAGAAAATTATAGACCAATATTCCTTATGAATGAATATAGATGCAAAAATTCTCAACAAAAATCCTAGCCAATAGAATTCAACAACATACCAAAAATAATACATCATGACCAAGTTGGATTCATACCAGGGATGTAAGCATGATTCAATATTAGAAAAACATTAAACATAATCATATAAATTTTAAAAAGGAAAAGAATCCCATGATATCAATTGATGCAGAAAAACCATTTGACAAAATCCAACA
>NW_006408557.1:21006918-21007817 GCF_000296735.1 Chrysochloris asiatica
GCAAAATTGATGGAAACTTTCTAAATATTATCAAACATCTTAAGGCAATGAGTTTCTGGACCTGGGGTCTCAGGACCATAGTCTGAGGGGACACCAGGGTCAATTGGCATAACACAGTCCACAAAGACAACGTTCTATGTCCTGCTTAGGTGAGTAATGTCTGGGATCCTGAAAGCTCATGAATGGTTGTCTAAGGTGCAGGTATTTGTCTCTCCACCTGCAGAAAAAAGAAAAATGGTTAAACTGAAGAGGCCTGAAATCAATTAGTCCAACGGACTAATGGAACATGAGAATACCAGTTTCCAGGATTCTGAGACAAGAGCTAGACAGTGACCAGCTACTACTACCAACTGCCCTGAAAAGGATCACACTGAGGGTCCCGGATGGAGTGGGAGAAAATGTGGAACAAAATTATTTAATTAAAACATACACAGCCAGGATTACTGGTCAGAAAGAGACTGGCGGAATCTGCGATTATGGCCCTCAACCACTCTTCAGGTTTGGAAAGGAATCCACTGCCTGTGGCCCAATTTTCAGTCAAGCAGTAAGTCAGTTTATAGGGGAAACAACACCACTAGCAAGGTATGTTCACCATGAAATGGTCAATCATTCAAAATCAAAAGGGTAATCTTTTCCTAAGGATAAAGTTAAGAAGGGTTAGGAAGGTGGGTGGAATGCAAATAGGAACCACAGGGAGAAAGCAAGGTAACTGTTGTGGAGTGGAGACTGGAATCATTGAAATGAAACAAAGTATACAGTTTGTAGAATGTAAAACTTATGATCTTGCCTATAAACTTTCACTCCACTCACAATAAAAAGTTGAAACAAAAAGTCCCTTCATTTAACAGTACAAAAGCTCAAAAAATATTTATGAATGTTCAATAGACTCCTCTGAACCC
>NW_006408557.1:21010202-21011266 GCF_000296735.1 Chrysochloris asiatica
CATTTAAGAAAGACAAAAGTCCAGAGGGGAAAAAGGACTACTGAGACTGACAATCAGGGCAGGTTTAACTTGGAAAAAATTCTGGCACTTTTTTAAAGAACTTTGCCACATGGAAAAGAGTGTATTGAGGGAGAGCATTTCAGATAGAGTAAAGATTATGTCTAAGAAACACAGGAATCCTGTGAGGCTAGCATATCAAGTAAAAGGGGAGGGGAGATGGGAAGGACTACGTAAATGAGGTCAGAACAGAGGCTAGGCTTTATCCTGTACTACAGGGAGTCAGGGGGTGGGGGTTTGCTTTGCCAGTGGGGCCATTCTTAGGAAGACCAGGCTGTATGCTATCAAAGAAGGATTGCAGGTGTTCAGGAAACACAGACTTTTTTTTTAATTAATAACATAGGCTGACAAAATATGAGCAAAAATTGAATTAACTTCTAGCAACAAAAAAACCTATCTACTGTGAATAACAATATAATGCTTCCTCAAAAAGTGATCCAGCAATATCACTACTAGGCCTGTATCCTAGAGAAATAAGAACCATGACATAAACACAAACACAAGTGTGTTTAAAATAATTCCTGGAAAATTCCATTTTCCATGAACTTTTGGAAGCCCTTCCTATGTACCCCACATTCATCACAGCATTATTCACAACAGCAAAAAGATACATGAAAACCATCTAAGTGTCCATGAATGCTGGTGGTGTTATTAGGTGCTGATGAGTTGGCTCAGACTCTTAGAGACCTAAGCACAACAGAACCAAACATTGCTGGGTCCTGAGCCATCCTCACAACTATTGTTATGTTATGCCCATTGTTGTAGCCACTTTATCAATCCATCACATTGGGGGTCTTTCTTTTTCACTGACCTTCTACTTTACCAGACATGATGTCCTTTTCCAGGGACGGGTCACAGCTGATAACACAGCCAAAGTATGTGAGACAAAGTCTTGCCTTTCTTGTTTCTAAAGAACATTCTGGTTCCAAGACAGACTTGTTCCTTCTTCTTGTAGTTCATGGTATTTTCAATATTCTTTGCCAACACCATAACTCAAATGCATCAAT
>NW_006408557.1:21012826-21016504 GCF_000296735.1 Chrysochloris asiatica
TTATGATGTTGTTTACTGGCCCAATTGTGAGGATTTTTGTTTTGTTTACATTGAGTTTTAATCCATATTGAAGGCTGTATTCTTTGATCTTCAATCAACAAGTGTGTCAAGACTTCTTTGCTTGCAGCAAAGCAAGGTTGTGCCATTTGCATACTGAAGGTTGTTAATAAGTCTTCCTCCAATCCTGAAGCCCCGTTCTTCTTCATATAAATTCAGTATCTTGGATTATTTGCTCAGCATACAGACTGAACAAATATGGTGAAAGAATACAACCCTGATGCACATTTTTCCTAATTTTAAATCATGCAGTATCCCGTCATTCTGTTAGAACCACTGCCTCTTGGTTTATGTACAGGTTCCTCATGAGCACAACTGCGTGTTCTGGAATTCCCATTCTTTAGAACAAAACTTAAAATTATTTTAAAAAAGATTGGGCTTACTGGTCTGAAAGAGCCTGGAGGAACCTAAGACTATGACCCTTGACCACTCTAGGTCTGGAAAGGAGCTCACCCTCGTGGCCCAATTTTCAGCCAAGTAGTAGACAGGTATATAGGGAGGACAACAAACAACACTAGCAATGTATGCTCACCATGGGCTGGTCAAATCATTCAAGCTCAAAAGGACAACATTAAACTAAGGACAAAGTTGAGAAGGGATGAGAAGGTGGGTAGAAAGGAAACAGAAACCAGAGGAAGGAAATGGGATAACTGTTGTTGCATGGAAGGGATTGAAATTACTGAAATGAAACAAAGTAAATGATTAGTTGAATGTAAAACTGATGATCTTCTCTGTTAACCTTCGCTCAATTCCCAATAAAAAGTTATAAATAAATATGTGTTGAATAAAATTATTTAGCATAGCTATTTTACCACTAGGAGTCCTGGTGTGGTGCTGTGGGTTAATGTGCCAGACAGCAAAGCTGTTTGAACTGCAAGGTCGGCAGTTCAAGCTCACCAGTTGCTCCTAGGAAACCCTATACAGAGTCACTATGGGTTGGAACCAACTCGATGGCACTTAACAACAACAACAACATTGTACCACTGGAGTTCTGGTGTGGCACTGTGGGATAATGCACTGGACTGCAATTTTGGTTTGAACTGCAAGACTGGAGGTTCAAGCTCACCCGTCGCTCCTCAGAAACCCTATACAGGGTTGCTATGGGTTGAAACTGACATGACAGCACTTAACAGGAACAAGAAAGTTCGGTACCACTGGAAAATTCTGGCCTATAATAAATGACATTAATCACTGACCTGAAGCCAGACTCTTTGATAAGTTTCTAAAGGTTCCCAGAGAGAAGAATGCTGCTCAAATGTGGATGTTAACTGCTGTTCATTCAAGCCCCAATATTACCTTCCTTGACCCCGTATTTCAGTGACTGTTACCTGCAAACAAGGAAGGCACTTTTACATGAACATCAATCCCCCCATCCCACCCTGCAAATATTTTATTTCATCTGATGTGCAGGCTTTCAATATGACATAAAAAGGGAAGAGAAAACACAAAACTAAGGTAAGTTGGTAGTGGTGGTTATGTGCCATGGAGTTGATTCATAGAGACCCTGTACAGGGTTTCTGAGGCTGTAAATCTTTATGGGAGCAGAAAGCCTCATCTTTCTCCAGTGGAACAGCTGGTAGTTTTGAACTACTGACCTTGAGGTTCACAGCCCAGTTCGTAACCACTACGCTACCAGAGCTCCTTCAGGTAAGCTAGAGTTATATAAATTACAGATTGATAAGGGCAGCTGCTACACCATCCGAGGGAGAAAAAGTTAGTACAGTATCAACTGAACAACTAACTTACAACTTCAACTCAGAAAAATCACTTAACTATACCTGTGATGCTCAGGAAAAGATTATAATTCATGACTACTGTTTATTTTATTTTTAAAAATGCTTTATGTGTGGATTTTTGGTTGGGACACACATTTCTGGCTTGGAATGTTTCTATACCACATTCCATCTGGAGGTAGCATGTGTTGTTAAGTGACGTTTAGTCGCTGTATTAGGGTTGCTAAGGAGCAACTGGTGGGTTTGATAAGCAGTCCAGTGCTTATCTTACAGCACCACAAGTAATTCAAATCCTTTCTTTTCCAATTTCTTTATTGCCTCAGTTAAAAGAAACCTATATTGTACATTCCAAAGCTGATTCCTTCCAAATTCCTTCATAATAGAGGTTTTGGATATCACAAGACCGAATTAAATGTAAAACATAGGATTGTGCTATAAATACTCTCATGACTGAAAAGTAGTTCATTCAACAAAGAAGAAATGACATAGACACTACTTTGGTTTTGTCTCAGTTAAAAAGTTCACCTTAACAATAATAAGCAGGTGTTCTTAATAGTTCAGATGAAGATGGCTGAACTCCAGGTATTGACTCAAATATTTGGTTGTGTAGCCAACTCATGACTGAGTACACAATCAAAGTGAATGTTTCTGCTTTCTCAGAACAGGTATTTCCAAAAGCACCTGGCTTTGGTAACTTAATATACAGAAGACCAATGACTAAAGGTGACCACAAACTAAGCTTTCTCATGTCACCTTACCCTGCCACCCAAAAAACAAAAACAAAAACAAATTAGTGACTTAGATGAGGTAAATGATCTACACACTTAATTAAGGAATCTTATGTAAAAGCACAAAATTCCATGCTGATTATCTGTTTTAAACTTATATAGTAAGAAAGTTTTATAGTTCTAAACAGAACCTAAACTCAAACTAAGCAATGCTAGCCTGGATCAAAACCATGAAAGGGTCAGTTAGAGAAAGAGATAGTCCCGCCAAACAGACACCCCCTTATCTATCCCCCCTTCACACCCCTTGAAATTAACTTAAAAATTTATGCTTGAACTTCATACTTCTACAAGAGAGGAAAATAGTGGGAGAGGAAAGTCTTACCTTTAACATGGGAAAGGTTCCTATTTAAAAATAATAAACTACACACAACAATGAACTCAAGTATACACAAGATTTTGAAGACGGCACAAGACCCGGCTGCATTGTACATGGGGTCGCCATTAGTTGGAGCCAACTCGGAAGAACTGACAACAGTAAGTTTCTATAAAACTATTATCAGTCATTAACTACCTGAAACATAAAGGTAAGCATATATTGAGATTGCTTTACTCCAACAATGGGAGAAAATTATTCAACACTGATCATGTTCACTTTACAAAGGAGAGCTTCCAACAACTTTGCCAAGAACTCTCTAATACGATTTAAAAGGAATTTTTTTTTTTTAATTCTCCTATCTAAATTCTTCCCATTCATCCAGAGGAGCCAAAGTAAAGGAATTAGGGGTTAAAGTTTTGCAACATAGAAGGACTAGGCACAGTTGCATTACAACAGGTCACAAGACTCATGCCACGTGGGCACTGACTATTATGTTATGAAGCCACATGTCACACAAACACCAGCAAAGGTTATGATGTTAAAGGGCCCAAAGAAGTCATATGGAAAATCAACTCTACTTCCATCCAGGATCAGAATATAACAAAAAGGGGTCCTGGAGAATGAGACCAGATGTGATACCAGATGCTTCATCAAAAGGTGGTTGTTATTATGGGCACTATTCATCAGAGAACCAGGAAATGGGAAAGTTACCTTATTTCTTCCCTAGGGAACAAAAGAATATTTTTGTTGACAGAGTGCAATTCCATAATTCTGTCAAGTATTA
>NW_006408557.1:21021724-21025797 GCF_000296735.1 Chrysochloris asiatica
AACAATAGTGAATAATTGTTATCAGAACTGATTTTGAGGGTTGGAAATGTAAAGGTAGACGTTTTGTAGCAAAAGGAGGGGAGTGATTGACTTTGCAGTCTAGGAGCGGAGGTCCCTGGGACCATCAAGGGAGAAGAGCAGAGAGTGGGACCCTACCCAGAGAAAGAGTGACGCCAGAGATGGAGGCAGAGACGATGAAGTGGAAAGATGGAGCAGCTGGGGACTTTAGACCCAGAGAGGAAGAGGGGCTGTGTGCTGACGACCCTTGGGTGGGGGGTGGGGGTTGGGGGGACAGGCTTGCAGGGTGTACCCTTTGGTTGGTTGATGATGCATGGAGGGGATTATAGTCATGGCAATGAAATGATATATGATAGGATGAATGTAAAACTAATGTTCTCCCATGTAAACTACCACATAATTCATAATTAAAAAAAAAAAAAAAAAGGTGGAAAAAACAAAAAACAATAACAACAACTTGAAAAAAAAAGTGCTAAGTGCGGTATAGACAGGCAGGCACAGGATTCCTTGTCCCCCAATCCCACACCTCATTCCTGGGACAAAGTTCACATTCCAGCAACTAAGCAACAGACCACCCCAGCCTCAGGTGACTGTTCAAGCTAATCTGTTCCTGACCCACCTCCAGGAGGGAACAAAGCCCCAAGCTAATGTTTAACTGCTTCTGCTTCTGTAAAGGCTTGCATGAATGCTCATGCATCCTTCCCTGCCATATGTTTGAACCAGCCAATCCCAGGTAGCCCTGTGAAGCTTTTGGCTCCCACCAACCAATCCCAAGTGGCCTCATGAATGCACCCCTACTCCCTATAAAATATCCTCAGACAGGGAAGACAGGGCTCAGCTTCTGGATATGAATCTGCTGAGCCATGTGCTAGCACAATAAAGCCCTTCCTTTGTTACAACACATGTGGTGTTGGCAACTCCTTCAGAGCGACTCTTGTAACACTAAGTATGTAGGAAATTGGAATGAAAAGATAAATGAATATTTCAATGACTGTTTTGAAGCCTCCATCATAGTATGTACTATATGTATGTAGTATATCAAACCAAAAGCCCATTGCCACCAAGTCGATTCTGACTCATAGCGTTGTGTAGAACAGTAGAACTGCCTCATAGGTTTTCCAAAGCTGTAAATCTTGAGGGATGCAGGACTTCCTCATCTTCTGCTTGCAGAGTGGCTGGCAGGTTTGAACCACTGACCTTTTTGTTAGCTGTCTAGTGCTTTAACCACAGTGCCACCAGGGCTCCTGTATATAGTATAACAAAATAGTAAGTACTCCCCGATTATGAGTTATTATTTTTGCTTGTTATCTCCTGCCTCCCCCACCTCGCCATACCTAATCATGTCATACTTGGCAGCTTCCTTTTAAAATAAGATTTTGGTTTATCAAGTCCATAACCTTCTCCTCATGTCCTTACTCTCTCTAGTCAGTTACCCATTACTGTGGTCACATCTGATACTCTGGTCAGAAACTGCCCCAGTTTCCAAATCTCCAACCCTAGGCTCCCCATCTTTTTCTATTGGCTTTACATTATAAAAGATGAGGGCTTAGCACTCATCACTCCTTTTTCCTGTTACCAACACCAGCATACATACCCATACTACCTATCATTCATCCTTTTATTATAATTTTGGTTAGATCAGTATTCATGTTTCCATAGTTGTTTTCTTGTTAAGTGCCGTCAAATCGGTTCCATCTCAGTGATCCTGTATAGGGTGTCAGAGTCTGTAAATCTTTGCAGGAGCAGAAAACCTCATGTTTCCCCCAAGGAACAGCTGGTAGGCTCAAACTGCTAACCTTATGGTTCATAGTCCAGTGCTTATCCCTAGTAAAAACCACCATGCTCCCAATGTTTCCATTAAGTGCTATTCACAGCTGAGCTGGTAAATTTCCGTCCTTTCTTAACTTCTCTTCCTCCCTTTGTAGATGAAAATTGTCCTTTATAGTTGTTTCTTAGTTTTCCTTTCATTTAAACATTTTAAAATTCAAATTCTAGTAAATACATTGAAAAGTGCCCCAAACATAAATAACATGCATTTCCCCATGGGTTTGTGTCTAATCTCTTTTAATTACCATCACTTTATCAAGGAGCTCTGGTAGCCTCCTGGTCACGAATTGGGCTGCTAACGTCAAGGTCAGCAGTTCAAAACTACCAGCTGTTCCACGGGAAAAAGATGAGGCTTTCTGCTCCCATAAAGATTTACAGCCTCGGAAACCCTGTGCAGGATCATTATCAGTTGGAACTGACTCCACGGTACTTAACAACAACATCACAGGTCCAGGAGCCCTGGTGGTGCTGTGGGTTAGGCATCGGCTGTTAACTATAGAATTGGCAGTTTAAATCCACCAAACCTTGAGGGAGAAAGATGAGATGAGAGTGTCTGTTACTATACAGATTTACAATCTCCTAGACATATTGTCAGGAAGGACCAGTCACTGGAGAAGGATATCATGTTTGTTTGATAAGGTGGAGGGTCAGAGAAAAAGAGGAAGACCCTCAACAAGATGGATTGGCCAAGTAGCAGCATCGATGGACTCAAGCGTGACAACAGTAGTGAGGTTGTCCCAGGATTGGGCAGTGTTTAGTTCTGCTGTGCATAAGGTCACTATGGGTCGGTACCGACTCGATGGCACCTAACAACAACAACAACAGGAATACAGGGTTGTTATGAGTTGGAGTTGATTCAATGGCTGCAAGTATTTGGAGGACAGGCCCAGGTTCATGGACACCAAAAAATGTTTGTTGAACTGAAGGGCATTTTATATATGGATGTTACAGATGGAATTGTGTCCCTCCAAAATATGTGTTGTATACCCTAACCTCTGGTAGCGTAGTGGTTACGAATCAGGATGTGAACCTTAAGGTCAGCAGTTTGAGACTACCAGCTGTTTTGTGGGAGAAAGATGAGGCTTTCTGCTCTCGTAAAGATTTACAGCCTCGGAAACCCTGTACAGGGTCGCTATGAGTCAGAACTGACTCCACGGCACATAACAAATACCCTAACTTCTATGGTTATAGTTCCACTTGGGAATGGGGTATGTGAAGAAGGCAGAATTAGTGTAGCATGTGTTTTGAGTTACTCTCTTGAGATATTAGAAGAGATTGAAACAAGACAGAGAAAAGCAGAGATGAAATAAGATCAGAGGGATGTGTCTGGACTTACGGCAATTAGCTTTAAATGGTTGAACTTTCATAACTGGTGATGGAAACGGTGATGATGAATAGCAACAGCTCATTGTGGCACCCCTAAGTAGCACCTAGGGCATATGTCATACCTGTCATACCCTAGCTATGTCTCTGGGTAAAACAGATATCAAGATATAGAAATTTCTAAGGAACCAGGAAGCAGAAGCTCTGAAAAGGACCTTCCTCTGGAGCTGACACAGAAAGTCTTCCCCTAGACCTGGCACCCTGAATTTGAACATCTCGCCTCCTAATCTGAGAAGATAAATGTCTGTTTATTAAAGCCATCCCTTGTGATTTCTGTTATAGCAATTTTAGATAACTAAGACTTTGGGACTGAGAGTAAGGTGCTGCTCTAACAGATACCTAAATTGTGGAAATGGTTTGGAATTGCAAGAGTTTGAAGATGCCTAATAGCAAAAGTCTAGATGATCTTAAAGAGATTGTTGGTAGAATTATGGAGTGCAAAGGTATTTCCAGTGAGGACTCAAAAGGCAGTGAGGAGGAGAACAAACAAGATGGCGGTTTGGGTGGAAGAGCAGTAAGGAGCTCCGTCAGAAACAACACAGAATACCTGACCAAGCAGGCTCAGGGAATGGTCCCAGAACTCTGAACCACATATAAAGGAATATATAGAAGGTTGGAAGGCTTACAGCTGGGAGAATTTGTAGCAGAAGCAAGAAATCCATTGCTTTCTAATTCAAGATGCTCAGCTGCTCCAGGAGGTGCCATCTTGGGTGAGACCTAGCGGGGGAAGGATTAGAGCGGCCACAGATGCCTGGCAGAATCAGAGAGATAAAGATGTGGACATTCTTTATTTTGGTAGCTGTTCATTAGTCCCTTGCTGTCTGTGCACCTCCATTCTGGTGACT
>NW_006408557.1:21025897-21027385 GCF_000296735.1 Chrysochloris asiatica
GACTCCACGGCACATAACCACCTCCACCACCACGACATTAAAAATTATAGTGCATTACAAAACCATGATTTCACAAAAATTATTGCTTAGGATGAAACAAAGTTTTTAAAAAAAAAAGAAATTTTTTTTTATATACAGAATTAAGTAAACATTCCAATGGGTGGCACACAGAAACATAAAGAGTGGTGGCCAAGGGCTGGGGGCTGCTGTTAATGGGTTCTGAGTTTCATTTTTGGGTGAGGAAACTGTTCTACAATGTAATTAGTGACGATTGTGAACGCACTAACAATCACTGAATTGAACATTTTAAATGGTACAGCGTGAATTTTATAGTACGTGAATTATATCTCAGTTTTTATGAATTATATTTCAACCATGAAGCTGATAGAGGAATTAAATTTGGTTCTTCACAGCGACCAAGAGCGCATCAGGTGTCTGCGGACGTGGCCGGACAGTTCCAGGCCAAAGGGTGAGGCCGTTTCAGCTCTTGAGAGCCCCATCCCGCTTCTCCCCAAATGTATCGAGACGGGGTCGCAGGGTCCCCACCCCGCCCTTCCCACTGGGGACGAGATCTGTCACTACGACTCTTCTGGCCTCCTCAGCCTCTGCCTGATCTCCCAATTCCAGGGCCTCTTACCCTCTGACATGGCCGCACCCTTCAGCCTTTAACTCTGACCCCCTGCCTCTTCCCACACCCTCTCGGCCTCTGGCCCTTCCTCGGACACTGTCCCGGACCCCGCCGGCCGCCCTAGTCCTTCAGGGCGTGCGGGCAGGCCGCTCCCCGGCGCCCCAGCCGGATTCCGTACCTGCCTTCGCGCCGCCGGCCCAGTGGCTGGATGCGGGACCGTCGCCTTGAGCACTCCGGAGGGCCATGCCCCCGGGGCCCGGGCCCTAGCCCGAGCCCCGGCTGGTACGGAGCCGTGAGGAAACGCGAGGGGACCTAGCACCGGGTCCGCCAAGGTACGTTTAGCTCCGTCTGCACTCGGCGCACAAGCGCGCAAGCGTCCGCGCGCGCGCTCCGCCCCTGCGCCGGCACGTGACCCTGCACTACGCGGAGCACGCTGCGCGGGTTCCAGCCAGTGCAGACTCTTCTTCCTAAACGCTGGGAGTTAGAATTGGATAGCGCCCCCTGGAAAATTATCCCTGTCAAGCCGTGAGTGCGGTAACTCTAGGGTAAGCATTGGACTGAGAGCTGCGAGATCAGCGGTTTGAGCCCATTAACCGCTCCAAGGAAGAAAGATGAGACTTTCTGCTCCCGCACAGGTACAGTTGCGGAAACCCCAAGCTGGGTGGTCGAAGCCCCACGCAAGGTGGCGGAGTAACCGCCACCTAAGTGTGGAGTATGGGGCACTTGACCTAGTTAGTTCAGGACCAGATTTTGTGCTTTGTTTTGCTTTCCTTATCTGTAAAATGGAAAGGATGTATTTGCGGTACTTAAGAGTATAAATGAGGGCTTCAAAAAATACTAAGTGAACCTATACAAACAAA
>NW_006408557.1:21037057-21040063 GCF_000296735.1 Chrysochloris asiatica
CAAGGCTGTAAATCTTTACAGGAGCAGAATGCCTCATCTTTCTCCCGTGGAGCGGCTGGTAGTTTCGAACTGCTGGCCTCAAGGCTCGCAGCCCGATTCTTAACCACTACGCTACCAGAGCTCCTTATAGGCTAAGGAGAGAGGGACTAAAAGCTGGTGGCCAGGAGGCAGACTTGCAGAATGTGCTCTTTGGAGATGTAAATTATTATATATGCCTGAGTGGTGTTTTTTTTTTTTTTTTTTTAAAAAGCTAAAGTGGATAGAAATACTGTTAACTGATGTTACATGGAGGGGATTATAATCATTGTAATGAAACAGGGTGTATGATTTGTTGAATGTAAAACTGATGATATGCCCTATAAACTTCCACTCAATCCACAATAAAAACCTTAAAAAAAAAAAAAAGGCAGTGAGGAGAGCTATAGAGAGTCTCTATCATCTTAGAGAGTATATATGGCACCAGCAACAGACTGCTACTAGAAATGTGGACAAAATGATAAACGTGATGGGAAAATGGAGGGAAGGTGTAATTTTTTTATACAGTGGCAAAGAACTTGTCTGAATCATGTTCATATGTTTGGTGGAAGGTAGAACTTGTAAGTGATGAACTTGGATGGTTGGCTGAGATATCTAAACAAGATCTTAAAAGGGTTGTGTGTTTTATTCTTGCCACTTATAGTAAAAATGCAAGAGGAAAGAGATTAATTTTAAAATGAAGTTTAAAAATTTGGTAACTTTTGTTGTACAAACTGAGGACACATTGTCTTAGAATTTTCAACAAGGATATGACAACACAATCTTTTCTTAAAGAGCTTAAGCCTGTGACTAATAGATCTAATCAACCATCACAGCAGAAAACTCCTCAGTTTAGACTGAAGAATTCAGAAACAGGATGAAAGGAAAGAAAACTGTTTGCTTCCTGGAGCAGCCTGGAGATCAGCAGAAAAGCTGGAAGGAATATGGGAAACGAAGCCTTTTTAGTTTCAAAGGGTGGGGCCATAGTCTCCTAGGTTTTGAAGAGCTGAATCTTTGCTCTGGAGAGTGGGGCTGCTGCCAAAAAGCTGAGGGAATGGAGCTGCCATGTCCAAGGGGCTAGCTGGGACCAAGGGGATAGGGTGGCTACTCAAATGGACCAGGAGAATGGGGCTACCCAGTAGGTCTGAAAGGCAGAGTTGAAGCCTAGAGCTGAGGGGCATCCACTCAGGATTCAGAGAGAACGGCCGCTGGCTAGATGCATTCAGAGAACAGATCATTCTTTTCAAGCCTAGAGAGCTAACGTAATTTGTTCTGCTGAGTTTTAGACTGGTTTGGTGCATGTTATCCCCGTTTTCCTCCAGTTTCTCCCATTTGTAACGGAAATGTCTACCTTGTGCCCATTCCATCATTGTACTTTAGAAACAAGTAACTGGTAGTCTAGATTTCACAAGGTCCAGGCGAAGAGGAATTTTGCCCCAGGATGGACTATGCCAAGAGTCTTACTCATATTTTATTTAGATGATTCAGAAGATTTTGTACTTAAGAGTTGATTTAAGATTTTTTTGGATGAAGTTGTGGTACAACTAATTTACTTGATATGGCCATTTTATCCTTAGTCTTCCTAACTCCCACCAAATGATTGAGTTGTTGTTGTTGTTGTTAAGTGTCATCGAGTTGGTACTGACTTACAGCAACCCTATGCGCAACAGAATGAAACACTGCCCAATCCTGGGCCAACCTCACAATTGTTGCCACGCTTGAGCCCATTGATCAGGTGGTGGTGGTGGTTATGTGCCATGGAGTCGGTTCCGACCCATAGCAACCCTGTACAGGGTTTCCGAGGCTGTAAATCTTTACAGGAACAGAAAGCCTCATCTTTCTCCCTCAGAACAGCTGGTAGTTTCGATCTGCCAACCTTGCAGTTCACAGCCCAATTCATAACCACTATGCTACCAGGTGGGACCATGCAAATAGGATGCATGAGATTCTGATATGTGGATGGCTTAATTTTGTCATCTGGTTTATTTAAAAGGAGCACTTTCAGAAGCAGAAGCAAACACCCCAGGGCAATAGAATCAGAAGAGTCACAACAAGCAAAGTGAAAAATCCCTGTGTGGGAAAGTGATGGTAGCAGCAGAGACAGTGGCACAGAGAGACAGATGAGTGAGATTCCCAGCCCGTGGACAAGTGAAGCTGAATGTCTTCAGGCAGAAGGTTGACTTACTTTATTTTTTCTCTCTCTAAATGTGGACTTCTTTTAAACATTTATTGAAAAAGCAAAATGTATGTTCATCTCAAATGTAACAGTTAGAATTGGTAAATACAAACAACGTGTACTAGCAGCATCCAATTATTAAATTTCTCCTGGTCTACTTCTCAATATCTGACAAGCCAAGGCTTTTTGGGGCTTACTGCAATCTACCTTAATCATCACAGTGCAGACAAAACCAAATTTTATAAAATTAACAATTTAAGGTTAAATAAGTGTGAAATACAAGATCCTTCAAAGCTTCTGTACAGAGATCCAACAAATTTGGCATTGTACAAGTGATCCAGCTGGCTCACAGCAGATAGGAAAGTTCTAGTAATTAAGCAGATTCACTGTTTTTTTTTTCAGCAGAGCAGTAACTATTCAAAAATGAACTAGGACTTGAAGTGACTACTCAGTGGGCCATTTATAATGCTCATTTAATTTTGAACATTTATCCACAGGTTTTTTTTTTCCATGAAAAGACTTTAATTAAATGAAAGATTTTTGTAAGACACAAATGACTTGTCCAACGTTGCATATAATATGCTCTGTAATATGAAATATACATTTGAGGAAGTGATGATCCTAAAGTTTAGAAGTGATATCTCAGAGTGGTAGATGTTTCCATGTTTTTTTGTTTGTTTGTTTTTGTGTGTGTGTTTTTTTAAATGATTTATTGTGAATTATGTGATAGTTTACATGGGAGAACATTGGTTTTACATTCATTCTATTGTATATCATCTCATTGCCATGGTTACAATCCCCTCCATGCAATCCTT
>NW_006408557.1:21040274-21042391 GCF_000296735.1 Chrysochloris asiatica
GGAGGGTCAGAGAAAAAGAGGAAGACCTCCAACGAGATGGATTGGCCAAGTGGCAGCATGGATGGACTCAAGTATGGCAACAATAGTGAGGTTGGCCCAGAATCGGGCAGTGTTTCGTTCTGTTGTGCATAAGGTCGCTATGAGTTGGTACTGACTTGATAGTACCTAGCAACAAGAAACCATGCCAATTTCAACTGTTGTTAAGTGCTGTCAAGTCGGGTCTGACCCATAGCGACCCTATACAGGATTTCCAAGGAGCGCCTGGTGAGCTTGAACTGCTGACCGTGCAGTTCAAACCGACTTTGCAGTCCAGCGAATTAATCCACAGTGCCACACTAGGACTCCAATTTTTACTAGGGCTCATCAAACATTTTCTTGTAATGTTAATTCAGTCTAGCCAATGGCTTCTAATCATAGCTGCAAACCAGGAGCCAGGTTCTTCAGACAATGGTTCAGGTGCTTTTTGTGCAATCATACTCCATTCACTTATTCTGTGTGGGTATGTGTAGGGGCAGGAGTGGAGGAGGGAACTGCCATTTACTGAGCGTTTTCCTTGAAGTATTCCTCCCAGCCCCTCTGGTAGAATAGTGGCTAGGAGAGTCAGGCTGCTCACTTCAAGGTCAGCAGTTCAAAACTACCAGCAGTTGCACAGGAAAAAGATGAGGCTTTTTGCTCCTATAAAGATTTACAGCCTTGGAAATCCTATGCAGGGTTGCTATGAGTTGGAACTGACTCCACGGCACACAACCGTCACCACCACTGAGTAAACACACACGTCTCCTGCCATTAGGGAGTTCGCATGCAGGAGGTGAGACAGGTAATAAACAACACATAATACAAGTTATGGGAGTATGTTATGGTATTGCAGTGGGAAGATTTGGGGAGTGACTTAAGACAGGTAGACGCATCAGTCTGAGGAGGGTACCAAGGACTACCTTACTGTAAAGCCTCTTGGTTTAACTTCGCAAAGGCATTGGGAAGAACCTCTATAGCATGCATGCCACTGGTGAGCTTCTGCAATCCCTAAAGTTGAGGCACAAGGGAGGAGGAAATTACCAGCAAGGAGGCAGGCAAGAATTGAAGAATATTAACTATTCATACCCAATTCTAATCTTGGGAAAGAATAAGCTTGTGGTAATCGGTAGGAAGTAGTGACGAAACTAGATTTTTTAAGAGAAGCTCAAATGGTAGTTCTAATTATAACCACTTAGGTGAAGTGAGAGGAAATCTAGACTGAGAGGAAAGGAGAATTCCCAAATCTGTCAACGAACCTCCATTTTTCTCTACTTGCTTTAGCCTAATTAGTCCTACCCTGGAAGATCTAATTAAAAAAAATATATATATTCATCTGTGTCTAGCTGATCTGCTCTAAATCTTGTTTCAACTATAAAAAGGAAATAAATAAATTTTAAATATACTTATAGGGCATTTCAGATGCAAGATACACAATAGAACCTTGTATCAAAAGAACACACCTCCATCCAGTATTAAAAATATGTGGATGTTGTACTAGTAAAGTATATGAGCCCATCCCTCATTAATTAGTATGATTTGTTTTATTTTACTTCCATAAGTATAATTTCTCAGTAATGTATGTACACTAACTATATTTAAACTATTCCAAATCCTAAGATATATTATCCAATGAACAAATTTTTGAAAAAAAAAAAAAAAATGTGGATGCCAGAAAATAGTATACGGTGAATATAAAGGAAATTAGAAATTTGGGATACCAGCATTTTATCCAATTTCAATTTGTGCTGTGGTAAAATGAGAAAGAATGGCAATTCAAGTATACTCCTGTAGATGTTATTCTCTATTTGATTACATTGCCAATTATATTTCCAGAAACTTATTAGCAAGCCCTCATCCAGGCTCCAAGATTCAGCAAGTTGCCTCTAGTGCTGGGAATCTCCAAGGTCAACCTTCTGCTGGCCTTTTTTATTTTAGCTCTAAATTGAACATAACAGGGAACACTGAATGGTTTAAAATTAAGAAAGGTGTGTGACAAGGTTGTATTTTTTCACCATACTTATTCAACCTGTATGCTGAGCAAAAAATCTGAGAAGCTGGGTTATGTGAAGAAAAACGTGGCATCAGGATTGGAGGAAGACTCA
>NW_006408557.1:21042491-21047617 GCF_000296735.1 Chrysochloris asiatica
GTGGAGACGATTCCGACCCATAGTGGCCCTGTATAGGGTTTCCGAGGAGCAGCTGGACCGCCAACCTTGCAGTTCAAATGGCTTTGCAGTCTAGCACATTAACCCACAACGCCACACCAGGACTACGTTGCTGTTAGGTACTGTGGAATTGGTTCTGACTCATAGAAACCCTGTACAGGGTTTCCGAGGCTGTAATTCTTTACAGGAGCAGAACGCCTCGTCTTTCTCCCACGGAACCGTAGGTAGTTCCGAACTGCTTACCTTGAGTTTGGCAGCCTGACTCGTAACGACTATGCTACCAGAGCTCCTTCCCTGCCCTATGTTGTTGTTATGTGCCGTGGAGTCAGTTCCGACTCATAGCGACCCTTCACAGGGTTTCTGAGGCTGTAAATCTTTAACAGGAGCAGAAAGCCTCATCTTTCTCCCGTGGAACAGCTGGTAGTTTCGAACTGCTGACCTTGCGGTTCACAGCCCGATTCTTAACCACTATGCTACCAGATCACTAAAAGTAAAACTCCACTAGGTGGCAGTGGTGAGATGATGAGATGGAGAGAATATGTTTACATGTGGGAAAACTTAACTTTTGGAGAGCCTAAGGGTGACGTGTCATAGGTTGAATTTTCCCCTCAGTCTTTACATTGTAAATCCTAACCTTCATGCTTGTTGTTAGAGCCCCAATTGGGAAAGAATGTGTTGTCTTGCTATGTAAATGAGGCAGGGTTAAAATAGGGTGTATTTTGAGTCATTCACTTCTGAGATAGAAGATTAAAACAAGCAAGCTAAAGAAGCAGAGATGGAGTAAGACAGATGCCAAAAAACATGGATTATCTCCAAAGAACCAGGAAGTAGAAGCTCAGAAGAGACAAGGACTTTCTTCTAGAATCAACAGATAGGAAGCTAGGCACTCTGAATTTAGACATCTGGCCTCCTAAATAGTGAGAAACTTGTTAAAGCCACACTTGGGGTATGTCTGCTACTGTTGTTGTTGTTAAGTGCCGTCAAGTCAGTTCCGACCCACAGCGACCCTGTAGAGGGTTTCTGAGGAGCAGCTGGTGAGCTTGAACCACTGACCTTGCGGTTCAAACAGCTTTGCTGTCTGGCGCACAGCACTACATAACTAAGACAATGGACAAGACCCCTGGAAAGACAAGCCAAACTGAGGATATGGGGCTGAGTGTGGGTGAGTGAGGATCAGAGTGAAGTGTCCATCAGGGTGTGGAAAACTGTGGTGTAGTGTATGTAGGTTTCTTCACAGGAAGTTAACCAGAGTCCCTAGAACTGTTCAACACATAGCGGCAAGGTCTCCTTTGCTACACACAGCTACAAATATTGATCTACAGCTGAGGCTGACACACAGGGAGGGTCAGGAACCCACAAACTCGCTGCTGCTCTCTCCACTCTTTTCTCTAGAGAGGAGCAGAGAAAACGAAGTCAAAGCAGGTGATGTAAGAGTGGAGCTGATTCAGAAATACCTAATCCCCTGAGGAACTCTGCCAAGAAATGAGTTGGTCATCCTGTAAGTTCCCATCTGGAGGTCCTGGGGGAAAATTTTCTTACATTGAGACCAATAAGAGTCTCTGCTAATTATGACCACGGGTGCTGTGGGTTAATGCACCAGACTGCAAAGCCGTTTGAACTGCAAGGTCGGTGGTTCAGATTCACCAGTTGCTCCTCAGAAATCCTATACAAGGTTGCTATGGGTCAGAAACGATTTGACGGCACTTAAAAACAAGAGGCAAATCCAGTTTTTATTATTCTGCAGCACAAAATTGTTGACTTTCAGTGGAGAAATAAAAAATTCAGAGGACCTAAGAATCCTAGAGAGGATTAGGGAAAAGGATAGGAACATTTAGAGCACAAATTAGAAACTGATTTGTTAAAAACCTGCCATTTTAATGTATGAATATCCCCCTCCCCAGAACAAGACACTTTATTGTCATCCAATGAAAAATTGATCAGAATAAAAGAACAAATCTATGTATCGATATACGAGAAAAAGCCAAAAAGTATTGCTGTAACATCAGAGAAACATTTATCAAACTGAAATAACAAAATGTGAAGCTATTGTCTCTTGACATATCCTTCTCTATACACTTCTGAAGGCAGTGTTTCCAGTGGCACTGTGGGTTCATGCGCTGGACTGCAAGGTTGGTTTGAACCGCAGTCAGCCGTTTTCAAGCTGATCAGCCACTCCTTGGAAACCCTATACAGGGTTGCTATGAGTTGGAACCAACTCGACGACACTTAACAACAACATTCCCTTTAAAAAAGAGATGAAAATCAAAAGAAGATGGAAGGAATACACAGTCACTGTACTAAAAAGAAATGGTGGATGTTCAACCATTTCAAGAGATAGCATATGAGCAAGAGTCAATGATACTGAAGGAAGAAGTCCAAGGTGCATTGAAGGCATTGATGGAATCCAAATTGAAATCTTTCAACAAACTGATGGAGATACTCATCTATGCCAAGGAATTTGGAAGACAGCTACCTGGTCAATTGATTGGAAAAGATCCATATTTGTTATCATTCCAAAGAGAGGTGACCCAACAGAATGTGGAAATCATTGAACAATATATCACATGCAAATAAAATTTTACTGAAAATTAATTCAAATGGCTGCAACAGTATATTAACAGTGAACTGCCAGAGGTTCAAGCTGGATTCCAAAGAAGACTTGGAATGAGGGATATCATTGCGGATGTAAGATGGATCTTGGCTGAAAACAGAAAATACCAGAAAGACTTTCATCTGTGCTTTATTGATTATGCAAAGGCTTTTGACTGTGTGGATCATTACAAGCTATGGATAACATTGTGGAGAATGGGTATTCCAGAACACTTAACAGTGCTCATGAGGAACCTGTACATAGACAAAGAGGTAGTTGTTTGGACAGAACATTGAGATACTGAGTGGTTTAAAATCAGGAAAGGTGTGTACCAGTAGTCTCTCCACATAGTTGTTCAATCTGTGTGCTGAGCAAATAATCCAAGAAGCTGGCATTAGAATTGTAGAAAGACTCATTAATAACCTGTGATATACAGAGGATACATGGTTGCTGAAAGTGAGGAGACTTAAATTACTTACTGATGAAGATCAAAGACCACAGCCTTCAGTGAAGTTTCACTTCAATGTAAAGAAAACAAAAATCTTCACATTGATAAATGTAGAAAAGATTGATGCTGACAAAGACTTCATTTTGCTTGGATCCACTATCAACACTTACGAAAGCAGCAGTCAAGAAGTCAAAAGACATATTGTATAAGGCAAATCTGTTTCACAAAGTGTTCAAGAGCAGAGATGTTAGTTTGAGGACTAAGCCACAGTATTTTCAATAGCCTCATATGCATGTGCAAGTTGGACAGTGAATAAGGAAGACCATAGAAGAATTGATGCATTTGAATTTTAGTGTTGGAGAAGATTATTGAAAGTACCAGGGACTTCTAGAAGAACAAACAAATGTATGATAGAAGTACAGCCAGAATGCTCCTTAGAAGCCAGGATGGCAAGACTTTGTTCCTTATATTTCAGACATATCATCAGGAGGGACCAGTCCTGGAGCATGACATCATGCTTGGTTAAGTGGAGGGTCAGTGAAAAAGGGAAGACCCCAAATGAGACAGACTAACACAGTGGCAGCAGGGATGGACTCAAGAGGGGCAATTCTAAGGTTGGTGCAGGACCTGGCTGTTTCTTTCTGTTGTGCCTAGGGTCTCTGAGTCACAACTGACTTAACAGTACCTAACAACACCCTTTCCCTGAAGAATACTGTGCTCTTTAATTTACACCCTGTCCAAACAGACATTTCAAGGGACTCAAACCACATTCCTTAAGTGTTTGCAGAACAAAAACATGTCTGAAGTTTCCCAAGGATATTCTGAGAGCCCTTGCTACCCTCAAAGAATGAATAGGTACACCACCATGATGGAAAAAAATTCCTCAGCTCAGCTTTCCTGGCATTTGGACCACTCAGTTCTCAATTTTTGTAATACTTCTGTGGAGTAACTAAACCTGTGTCCCTCAAGAAAATCTACCCTTTTGGAATTCCCTAAAACAGTTGCTATGATCTTCTGAGCTGACCTCTCTGTATTGCATTTGACTGATCCAGTTGATGTACTCAGAAACCACCGCTTTGGTTGAATTGTTTTGAAGGTCACTTAATGATACTAAGTGTCTGCATCATCCACATTTTGTAGAACAAACCTATGCATGCACTAACTGGAACCCTAGTAGCAGTAACTAATTTTTTTTTTTTTAATATAAGGCATCTCTTTACTGTACTTTGCTTGCACATCTGTACAAATCAGAATGGAAACTAACATTCTGTCCGACTCTACTAAATGAGGGGGATTCATAAAGTTTGTGGGAAAACTTTATCATTGTTCCATGAACCCTTTGAAGCTTCCTTATATGCCACTGTAGTAGGCACTTTTTATACATTTACACATTTGTCATTTAATCAGCACCACTCGTCTGTCTGTTGTGCTGTGGTGGCTTGAGTTGCTGTGATTCTGAGGGCTATGCCACCGGTATTTTAAATAACCAGCAGGGTCACCCATGGTGAACAGGTTTCAGATGAGCTTCCAGAAAAAGACAGACTAGGAAAAAAGAGTGATGAACTACTTCCAAATCATTAGTCACTGAAAACCTTATGAATAGCAGAGAAACACTGTCAGATACAGTGCCGGATAATGAGCCCCTCATGTAGGAAGGCACTCAAAATGTGACTGGGGAAGAGCTGCCTCCTCAAAGTAGAGTTGACCGTGATGATGTGAATGGAGGATGATGTGAATGGAGTTAAGCTTGTGGGAGAAAAGCGCACAGAACCTTCATTTGCTGATGGGGCACAACTCAAAATGAAGACAAACAGCTGTAAATATCCATTGAAAATCGGAACATGGAATGTACGAAGTATGAATCTGGGAAAATTGGAAGTTGTCAAAAATGAAATGGCACGCATCAACATCGATATCTCAGGTATTAGTGAGCTGAAATGGACTGGTATTGGCCATTTTGAATCTGACAACTACATTGTTTACTATGCAGGGAATGACAAATTGAAAAGGAATAGTGTTGCATTCATCGTCAAAAAGAACATATCCAGATCAGTCATGAGGTACAATGCT